>NC_052616.1:25128011-25288535 GCF_016545825.1 Eucalyptus grandis
TCCCAAAGTAATTCAAGGAAATTAAGATTCTCTGCTAATTCTGAGTGGGGGATATCTCAAGCAAAAAGAGATGGATTGATTCTATTCATATTCTAAACAGAGCGGCTTGAAAATACAAAAGATGTAGTATTAAGATAAAAACACATGCAGCTATTTGATCGACGACGCGAACAAGGAAGGAAACTTAAAAATACAGTGCCAGAAAAGATAACTCAAGCCCCTGCATTGCCCGTGCCAAGAGCAACCTTGTGAAGGACCTTAAAGTAGAACTTGCCAGAGGCCTCGTCCCAAAACATTCCGATCTCGTCCCCAATTTCCAACCCTAGCCCCCTGACGAACAGCTTGGTCCAACCTCCTTTCAGCACGTAACTTCCCGACTTCCAGCGGCGGAACACGAGCTGGTGCTCGCGTTCTGTGTCCATGTCCAGCACGAGGACCTTCTCGTCATCACCGCCCCTGATCCGCCTCACCATCTCCTCGCCCATCTTGGGGAACACATGGGCGTTCAGGCAGTCCAGTGGAAGCAGGAGCCGTGACGAGCCGTTGACGTCGCTTTCCATTAGCTGCTTCTTGATCTCCCACGGGTCTCTGTAGAGCACCAGCTCCGTGGAGACGTCTAATGGCATCTTCCTCTCTGCACAAACGAAGCGGTATGTGGAGAGTGTGGTTTGGGAGGGTGGTGGTGAAGATGTGTTTATGGGTGAGCATATAAAGAACCACAAAAGCAAGGGGTTAGCGGAGAAACTAACAGAGCTTTACAAAAAGTAAGACTCGAGCGGAGTCAAGTAAGACTCGAGCGTAAGACTCGAGCGTAGTCAAGTAAGACTCGAGCGTAAGACTCGAGCGTAGTCAAGTAAGACTCGAGCATAGTCAGCCAGCTTCTTGACTTTGCTTAGCTTCCAGCACATAACCTTTCACTATGTAGGCACCGAACGTCGGCGTGGGACCCCTCTTTTAGGGTGCCTAGATAGTGACCCAATATTGGATGGTCTAGGAGTGCCATGTCAGCGTGATCTCAGACCAATCATGGAGCGCCATGTGGACCGACAAAGCGCTGTGGGGTCAGCTCGCCAAGATGGAATTTTTGCATGTAAGATAATCTTCTCTCTCTTCTGGCCTGCAAAATTTCTGCAAGTAAAATAATCATGGGCAGGGCATTCTATCTCCTCTGTCTTCTCTCTCCTCTTTGCTCTCTCTTCCTCCTCCGACACTCCTTCCGGTCTAGCGATTCCTCCGACAACTGTCGCTCCCTCCCGACGACGGCCTTTCTTCCTAAATCGCGCTCTCTCCCAACGGCCGATTTTGCTCACCTCTCCCACGACCTCCACGCTTTTGGCAGTTCTTCCCTCGTGGTTCGGTGAGGTCTCGGGTATGCCCTCATGCTGCATCACTTCTTCCTTGCTCAGCAACACCGTACTGCCTCTCTCTCTCTCTCTCTCTCTCTCTCTCTCTCTCTCTCTCTCTCTCTCTCTCTCTCTCTCTCTCTCTCTCTCTCTCTCTCTCTCTCTCTCTCTCTCTCTCTCTGCATTCTTTCATCCATGAGGCAAGCATTTTTCAACTAGGGTTCAGGGGTCTTGCCACCCTCTGTGCATTCTTTCATCATTTTTCAACTAGGGTTCAGGGGTCTTGCCACCCTCTGTGCATTCTTTCATCCATGAGGCAAGCATTTTTCGACTAGGGTTTAGGGGTTTTGCCACCCTTTCTTAGAGGTTCGTTCGAGCACCTCTCATTTTTGCGTGAACCCAGCGTGAATTTTATAGTCTTTCTTTCCATATGACTACCCTTTTCACTTCGATCGGTCCTTCAGCAAAAGCTGACTGCTAAGCGACAATGCGACGGTAGTTTCAAATCCTGGGTTTCACTCTGTGATGCTAAGCCTTGCTTTGGTTCCTTAAAAATTTGCTGACTTTTTTGCATGTTGTAGCTTCACGGCTGCTTCAAGATTTTGGGTTGGTCGTTCTATCGTCTTGCTTGGAGCGAGCGAAATGGTGTCCAAAAGGGGCATGTTGAATTTGTCGACACTTGAGTCGGCGGCGACTTCTAAGGACAAGAAAGGGAAGAAATCGAAAGGATTGGTGGCTTCAGTTCCCAGTTCTACCAAAAGTCATGTCGAGGTATTGTCTTTTAATCAAACCTATCGTTCCACCCCTGTTTTGGGGACTTGACCATTTAGCATTCATTTTTTTTGCAAAAAAATTCTAGTGCAAGCATTGGTGAAGTCGTGTTGCCTAATAATGACCCGGCCAAAATTGCGGCAATGACATTTCACGAATTGAGAGCTACATTGAGGTGGGGATGAATTGTTTTAGTTGCAAGCATGTGATAATCGTTATAGTGTTTTCTGTGTAACCTTTACCGTAAGCAAAAATCAAGTTTTTCTATTTGATGCTTGAAAGGGAGATTATTGAGTAGGAAGTGAATATTACTAATGGAAAACCATGAGGTCTTGAGAATTTGCCTTTAAAAAAGAGCAATTTGTTTATGAAAATGAAATTTTTGCATCACGCTTTTTCTCAAAATGATAATGAAACCTATAAGTCCTTTTTTTTTATAAAAAAAGAGAGAAAAATAATTAAAAAATAATTAAAAAAATAAAAAATTTATAGAAAAGGGTGTATGTAGGGAAAAAACAAACACAAAAGTAAAAAACAAAAAACCGAACTCAACCATGACTTCGGTTCGGTTCGGTTTCGATTCAGATTAGATTTCAGTTCAGTTCAATAAATTTTCTTTTGGTTCGGTTTGGTTTTGTTTTTCGGAAAAACCGAACCAAACCGAACCATTTACGTCCCTGCATGCGGGTCCTCTCCCGTTCAAACCCTTATTGACCGACCCCCACTAAAGGAAGAAGCGACGTTACTTCTTTCTTTCCACTAAGATAAAAGAGTTCTTTTATCAGAGCCCCTTATATTGTCCTAGTCACCGTCCTCCCCTTTTGTTTTAACCCAATCGGGTTCCGGACAAGGTTGCAAGTGATCCAGCTACAGTCGGACAAGATGAAGTTGTGACGTAGGCGCTTGAACTACAAAGTGTTGCCTAATTCGCTTCAAATCAAGTTGGATTGGAGTTACTAAGTACTAAAATTGTACGATTCCCTAAGATAAAATTGATACAATACCAATATGAAGCAGCAAATATTAATTGGGTATCAAATAAATGCCCACTTAGAGTACGGCACATCATATATAGACTGGTCTTAGTATATTTAACACTACTCTAGGAGTTCGTTTATTTCGATAAAAAAATGAACGATTTGGAAAATATATGCCTAAAAATAATTGATTATATCACTTAGAATAATTGGGCAACAAAAAGTTGTCATTATTAACAACAATCTATGTTTAAACTTTTTCGTAAACAGTGTAAATATTTTTCGTATATACATTCTTTGTAAGCAATGCAAGTTATCACTTTTAGGAAAATGTTTTTCAAAATGTGGATTTTTCACAAAACAAATGGACTCTTAAGTTGATCCCAATCTTTCTAGTTTCCTAACTGAAAATGGTATTAGGTCCTTGAGTGCTTAGTGCTTCAATTAGGACAATTATCTAATGTTAATTATCCACATCGTCACTCAAGATTCAATCGTTCCGGAGTCCAGAGGTACATCTCTTTATACTTAACATAAGTTTATTTAGATTTTTCAAGAAAAAAGAGAATATCTAGAGTGTCAATATCCATCTCGCGCTCCATGCAAGATAAATTTCTTCACTCAAAAGCTTAACCAGTCCAAAAGTGTATACATATCACATTTCTTAACCATCGCCTAATTAGCAGTGTGTATTTCACTACTAATTGGCTGGATAATATTTGTGTTTTAAAATGGTTAGTTAAAATAGTTGTTCCTACATGCACCATAGGAGTTAGCATCATGCTGCTCAACAAACGAGCATGCCCAAAAACCAGTATTTTTTCTGAATAACAAAAAAAATCCTCTGGCAGTTTTAACGCATCATTTCTTGTCTACTCTGAACAAAAACAAAATAAGAAATTTGGGGATATATTTTAAAATCAATTCTCCATCTTAAATTGTCTACTCTTAACAACAACCAACCCGCCCTGAGGAATCCGTACTGCTCACATACAAGCCCCGGCTTTTCGGTTTTGTCTTAATAAAAAAGTCTAGCGAAAAGAACTAACAGCTATTTTACTAGGCAATATAAAATGAGTAAATACCTTATTTTAAGTAGAGAAAAGTCATTAAAAACCCTAAATTATGTCTACTTAGACCTGTCAAATGGGTGGATCCAATCAAGTTGGGTTATAAATTATCCAATTCAAATCGACCCATTTAACTTCTTTTTGATCCATTTGTTGTAATGCAAAATTCTTGATCCATACTCAACACGACTAATTCCTAACATATACCCGATCCATTTAATTAAACCTTATAAAGCTTATTTATCATGATATTTTTTTCTCTTAAAAATGGTATTACTAAAACACTTTCATGTAATAGAAATTTTAGAAAATTCCAAATAAGAATCGAAGTCTTTATCATTTTCTCAAATAAGAGCTTGATGTAGACATCATTTCAAATAAAGGCCTTGAGTACTATCATTTTCTCAAATAAAGGGCTTGAAGTAAATCTTGTTTCAAATAAAGGTCTAAAGTGATTATATCAATCTAAAAAAGATCTTAACTCACTATTTGACAAGGGCAATTTTGTCTTTCAATTTTGTCTTTTTTTTTCCATTTCTTTCAATAAAAAAACCAAAATAATAATAATAATAATAATAATAATAATAATAATAAAGAACGAGAGATGGGAGGGAGGGCTCCCTCCCCGGTTGGGCAATAACGATGGCGGTGGGGTTCTTTGGCATCTCGGGCTAGGGCCGGTGACCCTTATTAACTGGATGTGAGGCCTTTACTAAAAGGTAGGAGAGGGCGATGATCCTCTCCTAGATTTGGACGAAGTCTATGGATATTGGGCGAGGGATGCCAAGCATCTATGAGAGGGCTAGTTACCCTCGCCCGGGTGGGGGCAAGGGCGGGCAACCCTTGCCGAAATCTAGGAGAGGATCGTTGTCCTCTCTTGCCTTTGGCGAGGGCCAATAGGCCCTTATCTTCGGTTGGCGAGAGTCATCAGCCCTTGCCTAGGTGCCAACTAGGGTGTGGCGACGGCCTCCTCTCGCCTCTTTTTTTATTATTAAATTTAAATTTAATTTTTAGACCAAAAAATATAATTTAATCTAAATTTAAATTGTGAAATGCCTCTAGTTGGTTGGAATTTTTTGTTGATCGGTGAGCTGGTGAGGCTAGACCTTTATTTTAAACAAATATAACCACTTTACATCATTCTTTGATATTGATATGGCCATTTCAGGCTTTTATTTTAAATAAAGTTCATTTTAAGCTATTATTTGAGAAAATGAGTGCACTTCGAGCTCTTATTAAGAATTTTTCCTAGAAATTTAGTAGAATTTTTTTTATATATATTTTTAAAAAGTAAGCCTCTATTTGTTTCTTGAAAAATATTTTCCAAGAAGTAGTTTTTAGGAAAAATACAATATTTTTTGGTTTTTGCTTAACATCCAAAAATAAATTAGAAAATAATTATTGTTGTTTGGTATAAAAAAATGACTAAATTTTCCTCCGTGCATTCCTTTAAATATTTTTATTTTTAAATCGAATTTATAATTATAATTATTTTTCTATTTTTATTTTTTTTAAATCAAAATTTAAATTATTTTTATTTTTCTTTTTTAAGTAGAATTTTTGTTTTTCCTTTTTCTTCGATCAGTTGTCGGCACGACGACGGTCGGCAACTAGGCACGACAACGGTCGAGAACTAGCCACAAGCGAGCTTGAACTCACCTAATTCTAATTAGTCGAGCCTTGCTAGCCTTGAGCGAGGCTCTAGCTTCATCGGATCCGGCAATATTGACCTCATTGGTCTCCAACAAGCTCATCCCTTGCTTGGCCAGTCGCTGCGCACGTCACTGTGTAGGCCATCGGCTAAGGAAGATGAAAGGAAATAGAAAAAAAAAAAGGGAAAGAAAAAAGAAATATAAAAAATAAACATAATTTTTTAAATAATTATTTTTACAAGGGTAAAGAGGGAAAGATAGTGTGTGAGCCTTGGGTTGGAAATTAGTTTTAAAGTTCAACCCATTAGATCCGTTTATTTTAGGCTTTCAACTTTTAAATCCATTTAAGTGGGCTCTTTGAATTTTTGATCAGGAAATGAATATATAAGATAAGATATAAAATTCAGAGATTTTGATATATCCTATCTACTTTTTAATGATTACAGTAATAAAATTGGATATATTCACATCATATCATGTATATTATTTGGTATAAACAACATATTAATAAAACTAAACCAAAAATTTTACAAATAAAGATAGTAAAAATCTCTATCGATACTCTTGCTTACTTTATTTTATTTTCATTTATTTTATTTATTAATTTCTTTTTAATGTTTTCTTCCTCTCCCATCATTCTCTAATAAAATTCTATTAAATGGTAGATTGTACTAATATAATCAAAATACTAAAATACCTAAAATATATAATAAATATAAATATAAATATAAATATATTTCTGTATTGAAATTATTTTATAAAACATAATTAAATTCGAATATATGAAAATAAAAATAAGATTAAATTAAAATAACTAAATTGTTGATTTTTTTTTATTTTGAATTTCTTATATTATAATTCAAATATTATTTATATTGAGATATAATTTTAATTTTATTAATTTTAATTTTTTCATTTGAGAAAAATAATTATCTCTCATGGCACTCTTATTTACTTTATTTTATTTGCTTTTCCTCTCTTTTTATCTTTCATGGCACTCTTAATTTTTCTTCCTCTCCCATCATTCTCTTTTATTTTTTTCTTCCCCTCCCATCGTTCTCTAACAAAATTTTATTAAATAGTAGACTGTGCTTATATAACCAAAATACTAAAATAGCTAAAAAAACCTAATAAATTTTAATATATATTTATACTTATATATTGAAATTATTATATAAAATATACTTAAATTCTAATATATATATATATATATATATATATATATATATATATATAAGATTACATTAAAAAAATAAAATTGCTATTTTTTTATTTTGAATTTCTTATATTAGAATTCAAATATTATTTATATTGAGATATGATCTTAATTTTGTTAATTTAAAAAGTCTGTCATTCAAGAAAAATAATTTTCTTATTATGGATGTTATAAATCTTATTCATCTTTATTCCACTTCCCTTTGGGATAATTTTATCCGGTCTATATCCCCAATTATCCTATCTTGAGTATGCACCAAATATAGAATATGATAAATTTTATCTTATTCCGAATTTTATCTTGACTACCAAACACAAACAAGGTCTATGCCCATAGTGACATATTTATTTCAAATTCTTTTTTGATACAAAAAACTCTAAACTTATACCCGTATGATACATTTACTCAAAATATTTTTGTAACACAAAAAAATTTAAACTTATATCGATGTGATACATTTACTCTAAACTTTTTTTTATACAAAAGACTCAATATTTGTATCGATGCGACACATTTATCCCACTTTAGTTTGGGGGTAAATATGTTGTATTGGTACAAGTTTAAAATTTTTATGTCATAATTTCTTTTTGGGTAAATGTGTCACATTTGTCATAATTTAGGGTTCTTAGTGGTTTTTGTCATTTTAGTATGGTTTCTTGTGTGCTAATCTAGAGAGATTTGAATTTGTAGGGTAGTTTTGTCACCTAAAATCTATAATTCCTTTTATATTACAAATACATCTTATTCAAACCCTTACTTGGATAAGTGAATTGAGGATTTTGATTCCCATGTTTTGATGTTAAAATTTGGGAGAGATGAAAATAAGATGTACGATATATACAAGAGGCACCCGAAACTTGATTTTCATTCAAACCCCAACCAATTTCAAATGCCAAGTGGGATTGGAATTACTAAGTCCAAAAACTGTACGATTCCCTAAAAGAGACTAATGCTTGCCATATTAAAAGATTCGAATACCTTTATTGATACACTACTATTATGAAGTAGCAAATATTAATTGGGTATCGAATAAATGCCCATTTGGAATACGACACATCATCAATAGATTGGTCTTACTATATTTCACTCTACTCTGTTGTTTTGCTCGAAAATAAACGATTTGAAAAATATTTTCAAAAAATTATTGATTATACTAGTTGGAATAATTAGACCCATTTGTGGGTAGCTGTGAGAGTTCCTCCCTCATCGCAGAGGTCGAGAGTTCGAAATTTGTAGTTGCTAACGATTTAAGTGGGGAGCTTTGGCAGTGGGTTACTGGGCTAGTCTCCTCTGAGGTATAGGGGCCTGGCCCTCAGGAGCTATTCGGGCACAGGGAGGGTCCATGGTGGAGTCCTCGGTTACAAAAAATAATAATAATAATAATTAGGCAACAAAATATTTTTCATTATCGATAACATCCTATACTAAAAAATTTTCATGAACAATGAAAATATTTTTTGTTTATACATTTTTATAAGCAATGCAAGCTATTATTTTTAGGGAAAATGTTTTTTGCAAAACAAACGGACTCTTAAGTTAATCCCAATCTTTCTAGCTTTCTAACTCAAATGGGATTAGAGAAAAACTAATGCGTTAAGTGCTTCGGTTAGGACAATGATCTAATTGTTAATTATCCACATCATCGCTCCAAATTCAATAATTCCTGAGTTTGGAGGTACGTGTCTTTATATGCTTAACCAATTTGTTCAAATTTTTCTAGAGAAAAAGGAAATTTAAACTGCATATGTTTTGTGGAAAATAAATGATTTGGCAATCATTTTCCTAAAAATGATCGCTTATATCCCTTAAAATAATTAATCAATGAAAAATATTTTTATTAACAATAATAATTTATTTTTAAATATTTTCCTGGATAGTGAAAGTAATTTTTGTTCGATCAATAGTTAAAAGCAATAAGATAATCATTTTTAGGTAAATATTTAACTGTTCATTTTTTCCGTGAAACAAAAGGAAAGTGTCAGTTTTTACCTCGCATCGTACTCCTTGCAAGACAAGTCTGTTTTCTCAAAGAAAATATAACAATGTATACGTAGCATATTTCTTAACGATTGCCAATTAGCGAGTGTGCATTTCATCTCTAATTGGCTGGATTTGTGTTTTAAAATGGTTAATTAAAATATTTGTTCTTACCGAATAAATCATCTAGCAAATTTAACACTTCACTCCACGTCTACTCTTAACAATAACAAAATAAATATATTTGGGGAATATCTTTCGATCAATTCGACATCTTAAATTTGTCAGTTTGCGGAACAATTCTACACACTTTGTTTCTCAATAGCTTAAACAGGCAAAATGTATACGTTGACTCGTTCCTAACAATTGCCTAATTATGATGGATTTCTCACTGAGACGATGATGTGATTGCATCAAGAAATAAACCATGCAACCAATGTTCCTACGCGGTTCAGTTTCCCTATTCTTTTTCGCGTGCGCTCTCACCATAAAGCAGGAAACCTTGAACTTTCTTCATGTTCAAGATTATTCAAATATCATTTAAAGAACCCAACATAAAATATTTCTCTCTAAAGTATACCTTCATACGTGTATATGATATATCATAATTGATTTGGAATGTTTAGTTTATTGTCATAATAGAAAAGAAACTACTCAAGACTATTGAAGACATTAGAATCGGGCTTTAAAAGAAACACAACAAGAATTGAATAGCAGCAAGATTCTATCACTACTATTCTAGTTCTAAAGATAAAAAAAAAATTCCCTTGGTCACCTAACAACAAAAGAAATACTAATTCAAGTTCAGATTTAATTGAATGATATGGTGGTCACTTAATTGATCAGTAGTCGGTTTCACGAGACGCTAATTCGCCTTGTGAAGAAGGCTGAAATCGAACTTGCTAGCAATAGGATCCCAACATATCCCGATCTCATCGCCTTCAGCCAACCCCCTCCGCTGCACGAACTCCTTCATCCAGCACCCCTTCAGGACGTAGGACCCTGACGATGCCCAGTAAGCAAACACCAGTTGGTGCTCGGAGTGTGTGTCCTCGTCCCACCCCACGACCTCGGCACCCTCGCTGCTCTTGACTCGACTCGCCTCTCTCCTCATCCATGCACGGGAGCACGTAGGCCGCCACGCCCGCCCGCGGGATCAAGAGCCTCGACAGGTGGCCAAGATCGCTCTTCTTAAGCGTCTTCTTGATCTTATAAGGGTCATAGCGCAGCACCAGCTCCGTGGAAACGTCCCCACATCTCTCTTCCTCTGCTTCGCATTCTGAGGCCCCTCTCCTTCCCTTCTGGCTTCTACAGCGCTTCGCCTTCTTATCCACAATCAGAGTTCCGTCGTCAGTGAGTGAGGCCGTGGACTTTTGCTCCGGTCGGGCTGGAGCGGCACTGAGTTCCTTCGTGTCCAAGAAACCCCTCGTCGGATCCGGCGTGAGGGGAAAGAAGACGCGAGCTGGCACCACCACTGCAGCAGACGAAGTTTCTGTTGGGGTTTTATGAATCATGTATAAGAAAAATTAACGAAATGAACGCAGCGGAAACAAAAATATATTTTACACATGATTCTCCTAAGGCGTTGTTCGTGCATTTTAATCAAAAATATAAACATAAAAGGGAGTTAAACGAAATACCTCTCGAATCGCACTTTGAAACGAGTCGGTTCAGATGTTCTACAGTTCAAGTCCCACAAGCGTCGGACCTCTAGTTCAGACACACCAACAACGAACGTCGAACGGAAGAGAGAATTTTTCAGATATTCGCCACTTCGATCGTGCTAGCAATCACGTGGAAACAATCCGTTGTATTCTTGATATATAATAGTCACGGCCCGAACGAGATAACGCTCTTCTTTCTTGCGTCTCAAAGACACAAGAACACGCATACACTTTGCTCTCTATTTTCAGCAAAGCATCACTGATTCCTCGCTTGTGTTTCTCTCGAACAAAACCAAAACACAATGATACTTTTCTCTGTTTTTCAACAATGAGCACTTCTCTTTTCGCACCAATTTTTTAACCCTTTTAAGACATTTCTTGGACGAGCACTTCACGGTTCAGCAACGGTTGCTGATCGTGGGATTAGCAACCGTTGCTGATCCTCACGATTATGCACGATTGTGCATAAACGGTCAGCAACCGCTGACCGTTCGTGCACAATTTTGTGCATGGTGGTCAGCATTGCTGACCACCCATGCTACGTGCATGATGGTCAGCAACCGATGACCATCTCGCACGATTTTATGCAAATCGTGCATGTGCACGATTTCGTGCACATGCACACTTTAATTTTTTTTATTAGTTATTAAAAGGCATTAATTAATTAATTAAACTAATAAATAATTAATTAATCAATCCCTTTTAAAAATAAAAAGAACATATTCTTTATATGTACATTTGAGAATACGTTAACATATATCCACTTCGGGCATGCGTGTGCATCATATGCAAATAGGCTCGTGACTATAATACAACATTTAATTTAATTTCAAATCGACATAATTCGATTGCAGTAATTGCAAACACATTTGCAATTATATTTCTCTCTTGTTCTACGTTATCCTAATTGTTTATGGTGTGTGACATCCCTAGGTTCATCACTAAGCTGGTAGGAAGACTTGTACTAACACATTAGTACTCCCACAAGAATTAATTGTCCCGATTAATCTTTGGGTCTTACAAGCCATGATTGACATCTAGCAATATGTCATGGCTACCCAGATAGTGTGAATATTTTAAGAACATAATGAATCTGTCAGCTTTGGTTACAGTGTAATTCAATCCCTCTATCTTACTATGTCCCGATCAAATAAAGACCATGGAATATTAGTCAAGTGATTAATTCGATCATATGCACAAATCTAATTAACATGCATTTTATTCGAGACATAAACAATTTATTCTCGATTACAACCCCGGCCGAGGATTTCAATGCAGTGTCATAATTAGATCGCATAGGACATCATTATCATACCTTGCATATAACAAGGAGACAGATTCTATATTGCGCACACATGTAACTTCGTATATGAACAAACTATGACCATCAGGTATAAATACGGATCGACAACCCGACATTATGTGCACCCGTGAACCATAGTTGTTCGATACACAAGTTAACACCGTGCCTCAGGTCTAAGGATTATTTACACAAGACCAAAGCATGAACAATTAGACATTGACCACGCTAAAAGCTTCCATGTCGCTAATTGTTCCATATGCGTCATGTTCAGTGAATTTGTCTAATATAAACACCTGTGTTCTAACTCAGGTATCATAATACCCAATGACATGTGACTCATCATTCCCTTAAGTATCCAATACTTAATGACGAAGTTAAGAACACACCGGTCTTAACATGATTATTAATATCCACTCAATAATCCATCGACCGGGAACAATTTAAAGATTCAGTCTAACTATGAATCCGCCACATATATTCTTGACGTCTCAAGAATAGATCTAGTTGCAACTGATCTTATGGAATCATTCATCAATATAAAATAATTGGACAAATGAATGAGTACGTCATTGCCATTAATTAAATAATAATAATGAAAATACAACTGAAATCCTTAATATGTAACTATTACATAGCAGCTTTAGGGCATACATCTAATAGTTTCTCCACCCTCTTCTTCGTGATTCCTCTCGTGGTCGTGCAGATAAGAAACGCATGACGAAGAGCCGATCGACGGCAGCAGCGTGTGTGACTCGCCTCTCGGGACGTCGCCAGTCGGAGCCTATTCCAGGGTGAAGGGATCGACAAGCTTCATGGTTTTCGGGTCGAAGAAACAGGAAAAAGTGCTCCGCAAGAACAACAGAGGGCAACACGGTGCAGAGAAATTTAGAGAGAGAGAGAGAGGGGACAACGAGGACTAGGAGGTTGGAGAGAATTTATAGTTTACCGTTGTTTGCCGTTGGAAACGGGATTGGGAGTCCTGTTCGGATTAGTGTACGTCGGGGATTATTAAAAAAAGGGAATAAATCCAAGATTCCAGATTGATTTCCTAACGAAGATCGCCTTTTCTTTTCCTTTTCCGTAAGGGATTGAAGGACAAATTCAATAATCTCCACTTAAATTTTCCCACTAATGGTTTTTTCTTTTTTCAATAATAGAGAACCGCATGGATTTGTGATTGTTTTACTTACTCCAGTCAAATTATCACATTTTAGGAAATATATAGTCTTACATTACATACGCACATGCACTTGTTACCACGCGCTTTAAATCCAACTAGATTTAGGAAATACTTTGTAGTTCAACTTGATTCTTTCTAATTATAATTTGATCACTTTGAGCAATTCGTACCGGTCACGCACACACTGGTTTTTGGGTTTTGTCTTAATTAAAAATATCTTGCACAAAGAAACAACAGCTATTTTATTAGGCACAATAAAATGAGTAAATACCTTATTTTAGACAGGAAAAAACCACTAAAAACCTTAAATTATACTCACTATGATACATTTGCCCAAAACATTTTTTTTGGTAATACAAAAAGCCCCAACACATATACTCGTGTGACATATTTACCCTAAATTTTTTTGTAGTGTGATATATTTATTCTAATTTTTTTTTGTGACATAAAAAACCTCAAATTTGCACTTGTGCAATACATTTACCCCAAACTAAGTTTGGGGTAAATATGTTGCATGGGTATAAGTATATGATTTTTTGTGTTGTAAAAAAGAATTTGGGATAAATATGTCATAGTTGGCATAGTTTAGGGCTTTTGGTGTTTTTTTCTTTAAGGTATGAGTTTGCAGGGTAGTTTTGTCAACTAAAATTAATAATTCCTTTTGAATTATAGAACCCTTACTCGAATAAGTGAATTAAGGATTTTAATCCCGAAAATAAGATGTAGAATATATACAAGAAGTATCCGAAACTTGATTTTCGTTCAAACCTCAACCAGGTTCAAATATCAAGTGGGATTGGGTTGGAGTTACTAAGTACTACAATTGTAGGATTCCCTAAAAGAGACTAATGCTAGCAACATTAAAATATTCAAATACATTTAGTGGTGCAAATCAAAGAGAAATTCTAGATGTTAAGATAAAATTGATACAATACTAATATGAAGCAGTAAATATTAATTGGGTATCAAATAAATGCCTACTTAGAGTACGGCACATCATTGGTAGATTGCTCTTAGTATATTTAGCACTACTCTAGGGGTTGGTTTATGTAGCTAGAAAATGAATGATTTGAAAAACATTTTCCTAAAAATAATTGATAATATCGATTGGAATAATTAGGTAACAAAAAAGTTGTCATTATCAACAACAATCCATGTTTAAAATTTTTCATAAACAGTAAAAATATTTTTGTTTATACATTTTTGTAATCAATGCAAGTTATCATTTTTAAGAAAATGTTTTCCAACATGTGAATTTTCCGGGAAACAAACGGACTCTTAAGTTGATCCCAATCTTTCTAGCTTCCTAACTCAAAATGGTATTAGGAAAAACTAATGCGTTGAGTGCTTCAATTAGGACAATTATCTGATGTTAATTATTCACATCGTCACTCAAGATTCAATAATTCCGGAGTCCGGAGGTACGTGTCTTTATACTTAACCCAAGTTTATTTAGATTTTTCTAGAAAAAAAGGGAATATCTAGAGTGTCAACATTCATCTTGCCTCGTGCTCCGTGCAAGAAATTTTTTTTTTTTTCACTCAAAAGCTTAACCGGTCCAAAAATGTATACGTAGCATATTTCTTAACCATTGCCTAATCAGCAAGTGTGTATTGCACTACTAATTGGCTGGATAATATTTATGTTTTAAAATGGTTAATTAAAATATTTGTTCCTACATGCACCATAGGAGTTAGCATCATGTGCTCAACACACGAGCATGCCCAAAAACAAGTATTTATTCTGAATACCAAAAAAAAAAAAAAAAAAAAATCCTCTGGCAGTTTTAATGCATCATTTCATGTCTACTCTTAACAATAACAAAATAAGAAATTTGGGGATATATTTTAAAATCAATTCTCCATCTTAAATTGTCTGTTTGCAGATCATTTCGTGGAAAAATCATATATTTGTTTCAAATTGTGTATAATTCCCTTAAAGAAAACCATTGATTACAATGGGCACATCTAACCCCGAATCCATGACATGGCTTTTACTGTTTATCCATTTTGGCCGTGTGTGCAACCATTTTTATACTGGAAATAGCAAGTGTCAAGAAATTGAAACCACTAAGGGGTGTTTGTTTGTGTTTTTTTTTTTTTTTTTGTTTCTCGAAACACAATTTCTATTCTTTTATTTTGGGGAAAAAAAAAAAAGAACAAAAACGTGCTTGCTTACACTTTTGTTCCAAATCTACTTTTTGTTCCCAGGAACAAATTTGGAACATAAACAAAATACAAGAAAAACTTGTTTCTTGTTTCCGGAAACAATTCCAAGAAACAATTTTTCTCTCTTCTATTTTTTCTTCTCTTTCTTTTCTTCTTCTTTTTTTCTTTGGCCATTGATGGTGGCGACCTCACCGGAGTGTTGTTGGCCCGGCGAGGCCAAGCGTCACCGGCCCTTGGGAGGCTTGGCCTCGCCTTAGGCGGGCGAGCTCGAGCTCGCCTAGATCCGGCGAGGCCGAGCTCCCCCAGCCAAGGTGAGGCTGCCAACCCTCGTTGGTTGGTCGCCGACCATTGCCGAAGCTGGCGACCGGCCAAAAGGAAGGAAAAGAAAAAAAAAAAAGGAAAAATAAAATAAAATAAAAATATTAAAAATTTAAAAGAAACAAAAAAATTATACAAGTTTACCAAACGTGTTTATGTTCTTTTTCTATTACAAAAATAGAAATTTTGTATAGTTACCAAACGTGTTTTTCTATTAAAAAATTGTTCCCGGCACAAAAATAGTTTTTTTTTTTTTTTTTCCCTGAAATAATTTTTGAACGAAATGTTACCAAACACACCCTAAGAGTAAGCATTGCGAACTTGGGCTTCATTTTGTTTCTCAAGAGACAAAGATTTGAAAAATATTTTTTCTAGAGAGAAACACTAAGATATAGATCTTAAGATAAAATTGATACTCTGTTATGACGTAGCAAATATCAATTGGGTGTTGAATAAATGCCCACTTAGGGTACGACACATCATGAGTAGATCGGTCTTAGTATATTTAGCACTATTCTTAAGTTAATCCCATCTTTCTCGCTTCCTAACTTGAATGGTATTGGGAAAAACTAATGGGTCGAGTGCTTCAATTATGACAATCATCTACTGTTAATTATCCGCATCATCTTTCAAGATTCAATAATTTTGGAGTTGTCTTCATGCTTAACCTGAGTTTGTTTAGGTTTTCTTAAACATAATGTCTACTCTTAACAATAACAAAAATATATTGGGAGATATTTTTCAATGAATAAACATCTTAAGTTGTTAGCTTTCAAATTAATACATAACAGGAAAAAAATTATATATTTGTTACATAATCTATATATCCTTGGAAAAGTCATATATTATAACGAGCACGTTTAATACCAACTACGCAACATCCCTATTTCTCCTTATACATATTGGCTAATGTGCATAGCCAATTTTATTGTGGAATTAGCAAGTTTCAAGAAATTAAAACTCGAGAGTCTTGTGAACCCAAAGAGATTATCTTTTTACTTTTGTTCTTTGAGAAATCTATAGAGTTATTGTATTAGGAAATAAATAAAATTTTACTACACATACGCATGTACAATTCAGTTTTCTATTCGGTTTCACGTATGCATTCACCATCTTGAACTTTATGTCCAGCGGAGAAACTAGAAAATAATGATTAAGAGAGCACCGATGATTATATCTGATTAAGAATATTAGTTTAGAGAATAAATTAATAGAAAAAGGATTATAAATATATATTATATATACACACACAAAAGCAAGAGCAATGCGTTTTTTTTTTTTTTTTTACGCCTTTGGCGTAAATAATATGATCAAAACACAAAAAAAAAGGGAGTATTTAAGTCAAAGGAAGAGTGAAATAAGTATGATCTTTACTTTATTTTTGTGTCTAATATTATGAAAGTAAATGAAAATAGAGCAACGAGTCCATCGAGAAACAAGAAAACAATGATTAGGAGGGCAGTTATGATTATTTCTGAATAACAATATTAATTTAGAGAATAATTAATAGAAAAAGGATTATATATATTACATATACACACAGGCAAGAGCAACACGTCCAACAGAACATCAAATTATGTAGCCACAAGCTTAACTTGAATAAATTGGGTGAAAAACTTTCCCAGAAGCTACCACTGGACCAGCGAGCAGCTGCAGTGGAGAGAGCATGGTCTATGAAGCAAACACCCGCGAGCGGGACCCGATCCGTGGCTGCTATGGGGAGACAACGACTCTCAAAGAGCTACTCGATCTCCACAGCATGAAAACCCCGCCTCTGCGTTGTCGGCAGATCTATGGCACCCGCGCCTTGTCGAGCTCAAGCCAAGCCGATCCTCTTGGAGGTTGGGATGGCCAGTTATATCGCCCCCCGAGGCCAGCTCCCCTGCACCTTACGATGTCTGCAACTCACCCGGCTTTGCTGGGCGAGAGACTTTGGCTGGACATGAAAATTTAGAGATGCCTTCCTGGTACATATGCAGACCGGCTTTGCTGGGCGAGACTTTGGCTGGACATGAAAATTTGCAGGTGCCTTCCCGGTACATATGCAGAGCAACTTACGCTTTATAGAGGTCCGTGGAATGCGGGTGGGTGGAGGGCCCCGCCCACCACTTACTCTAATAGGTGGGGAATAAAGTATTTTCCCTCTTGAAATTTACCGCTAAAATTAAATTATAAGCTAGCGGAGCAATTCATTGACGTCCCGTGAAAATTATATGGCGACTAGAAATATAGTGGAAAAAGTACTAAAATAATCCTAAATCTTTTGTATTTGTATCAATTTAGTCTTAAATTTTTTGAAACAGGATAATTACTTTTGTTCCACGCCTATTCAGATAAAGGGAGTGAGTAGGGCCGCGGCCTCCAATTTAGACACTTGAAACATGAGCCTCATCTTCTCTTTTCAACCCGGATAATTTAAGTTCCATTATTTTTCTAATTATTAAGTACATAGTCATAAAATAAAGATTAAAGAAAAAAGTACATAGTCATAAAACATAACGTCCCTCGGAGTATGAAGAATGGATTTGCTTCGCGAGAGACCCTTAAGCCGGTGGGAGGGGCGACCCGGCCTCGTTGGGTCTCGGATCGGTTTTAGCCTGGCCTGTCTCGACCAGTGCTTTAAGACGGGCCACCTCGGGCTCGCATTCGGCGAGCAGGCCCCGAAGCATCTCTACTTCTGCTCGAAGTCCATTTATCTCCCCGATGCAGCCATTGACCGGGTCCTTTATGCGGGCATCCGCTTCGGACACCATACTACTCGCGGCGGCCGCTCGCTGATCCTCGGGCAACCCCTGTGAAGTTTCTCATGCAAGCATGTCAATGATTGCCATGGACTTGGAATTCACTACTAGAACTAAATTATATGCTAGTGGACTTGCTCGAGAAGACTCGAGCAAATACACATCCAAATGATTCGGTTCGGTTTTCCTGAAAGCCCGTTTTGAACCGAGTCAAACCATTGGCGCCCCTAAGACTTGATAAAAAGTTTGAGCGTAGTGGGAAGAAATTTGCTTCAAAAGAAAAAAAGCGAACCTTTAAGGCTTTCGCCACTTTGCCTGAGCCGAAAACTTTATGGACGCTGAGGAAGCTTCGGCGCTTGGCGGCAGGGAAGTATGGGGCCAACAGGCAGTCTTCGGGGCACTTTCTTTTTTGTGTACGGCACTTTGCGCAAGGCTTCCTCTTGAGAGGATCACCGCCCTCCATCCTTTCTTTTCTTCTCTGGCTTGCTAGGAAGTGATAAGCTTTGCTCGGTGGGGTGAGTGTGTGCGTGTGCGAGTGTGGGGTGGAAGAGCACAGCCACATCCGTAGAAAAGTAGTTCAGCGGAGACCTGATTCTGTCCTTTTTTCACTCGTTTGAGCAACATCTCCAGCCATCGGAGCTTTTCGCCCCCTCAGGCAAGCACTGTGTTCCGCATTTTTAATAAACAGAACACAAGGTGGAGCTTGAGTTTGGCAAAGATCAAAATACAAAGAGGACAAGCAATTAGTGATCTCTCTTCCACATTGGTCCAGAGGAACCCTGCTGCTTCTTCTGTGCACCGTATTGCCAAGATTCTCTTGATCTGTCACCCACCTATCAACACCTTCCGGCGAATTCTCCACGGGTGGCTTAAGAGGCCAGAAATTTCCTTTCCTAGAGATTAGGGATGCTGGCAACTTCTCATCATCTTCTGGTGCCACCACTGACCTGGGCTCTGTGTTTGTGTCTGTCAATCTATGCCTCGACCCACTTGACCTCAAACCCCTTGAATTCAAAGGAGCCTTACCTGGAAGGGGAGCTAGAGTTGGTCCTTTGGATATGTAGAACTCTTTGGGGACAGAATCCATGTCCATGTAACAATTTCTGGCTTTGGCATCATCAATCAATGCAGCCCAGTCTTCAGACTGAATTAAAGCATTAGCATTTCCCATTACCTATTAAGATAAACAGACACAAAAACAATCAGAATCTGTCCCTGTGAGTTGACAAGCGGACAGGACGGAGAGAGCAAAAAACAGAAATGTAAAAGAACAGAGTAGATGAACCCATACCCATAGAGCTCCCCTAGCACGAGTTAGAGCAACATTCATTCGACGAATATCTGCAACAAAGCCAACTCCATGACTAGAAGCACGAACACACGACATTATAATGACATCACGTTCTTGTCCTTGGAAAGCATCAACAGTATTGATATAAATATCCTTCCCTACTTCTGAATTCAGAACCTCCTCAAATTCACATTGAAGGCATTTTAACTGCAACTTGTAAGGTGTAATTATTGCCACGGTAATCTTCCCCACACCCATAGATTTCAGAGTTTTCTGTAAATGCTCATATATACGGAGACAAAACTGTGCTTCGTGTATATTTTGGTAGGAGACAGAACCACCTCGGTGGGATTCCCGACCATGTGTAATATCATAAAATAAGTAAGGTCTTAGCAATGGATCCCTGTAATATACCTCATCAGGTAACTTCAATACACTCTCACTATCGCTCAGGCGTCCCTGGTAAAAGTACCTGGAAGGGAAATCACGGATTTGTGGATGCATCCTATACTGAACAGACAACAACATTGTTGGGCATCCAGCCTGTTGAAATCTCTCAAAAGGCTCCTGCCGTATAGCAGAGTCCCAGCTGCTTTGCTGATCACAGTGGCAGGAAGCTGCTGTGGATCCCCAACCAGAACACATCTAGCAGCACCAAGAGAAAGGGGAGGAAGGACTGCCACTTCACTGTCCTGTGCTGCCTCATCAATGACCACCATATCGAAACCATGAGAAAGGCGAGAGAATAACTTTCTACCACTGCTTGAAAGAGTAGTGAAGACAATCTCAGCTTCATTGGCATAACTTGCCTCAAGACTGGCGTGGGCCTCTTCCAAATTAAAATTACTACCGGTACGAAACTTTACTTCTACAATGAGGATGCAAGACATCTCAACCAGCACTTTGTCCCTGTTCTCAACTGCTTGAGCAAGTTGCTTGAGCAATGCATCACGATTCTGGTCCCTTGCCATCAAAACATCAGGATCCACACCTACGGATCCTTGAGAACGAATAGCAGCAGCTGCACAGTTGAGCTTCATTTGAATTTCGGTTATCTCCTGAGAGAATTGAGCTTCACTACTTCTCAATCTGTGCAACCAGGCATACACCTCCTCTTTACCCATGGCAAGAAGTTGTTCAGTTCTCCTTTCAACAGAGACAACCTGAGCTGCACGTGTTTGTGAGTCGACTCCAACTCGGGCTACATCAGGTTTATATATCCTCATTTCCCCATCAATGAAACCACGATCAAAAACACGAGCCAGGAGCTCATCTGTTGCTGCATTGGAAGGAGCACACACTAACATTCTAGGCTTTGGGCAGAACTTCGGAAGAGTCCGAAAAAGACTCTGATCCATGCTCTGAAGAACTTCATCAATTGATCCAGTTGCATTATTATCAGAACTGCCCTCGCTAGGTTGCTTGCAGCTTTCAGGTGCCAGTTTCTTGAGCGATGAGTTGTAATAATGTTGATACTGAACCAGATGGATCACATTCAACATACCCCATACAGTATGTGTCTTGCCTGTACCTGGAGGGCCTTGGACGAGAGTGAAGGCCCATGGTTCCTGCCTCTTTGTTGTCCCACTACTTGTACCAGCAGCCGTATGCATAGCAGCCCACTTTATTGCTGACAGTTGGGGTCCGTTAAAGGTCCTGTTTAAGTGTTCTGCAAACTTCTGAGTGAAGCACTCCAGCATGGCAGGGATCTGCTGCTCATAATTAGGAAACTGCTCAGGACTAGGCTGAAGTATCGCTGTTTGCATCTGAAAAGAAGAGAATCAGTTAGACGTGATTTAACCCAAGTAAAATTGCAGTTATATTGAAAAAAAAAAAAAAAATCCAGTTGTACCTGCAAATTAAGGCGACGAAATGCATGCAAAGCAATATACTCCCGTTGAGTGGTAGCAAGAGAGCCCCGGACAGTTAAATACCAGATGCCTCTAGGCTGGATTTTCCTTAAGATGTGTTCTTCATTGCCCTCACTGAAAATGTCCATTAGGAGAACACGATTAGAGTTAGTACATGGGTATGACACAACATAGATAATATATAGAAACAATTCCATTCAAGGGAAAATAATCTAACGCTGAATACGGTAAACTTAACCTGCTGGGATCATAAGAATCGCTGACATAGAAGTGAAGGATTGCTCCAGGAGGGTCACAAGTATCAATAGGCATAAATCGCCTAACCGTACCAGCCACACGTCCAGTTATCTCATGCTCGTCCCCCTCGCCATTGACAGAGAAATTGTTTCTTTTGGATCTGAATGATCCAGGCCTAGGGGTTGAAAGGACCCCAACACCCCCCTCCTTAAACATCCATTTGCACTCATTTATTGGAAGAACCATCACTTCGTACCATCCCGAGAAACAATTTAATCAGTACAAATATACATATAAAAATGTGAGCATGTGCGCGAGTGCGTGCATACGTGCATGCATGTGTGTGTGAGAGAGAGAGAGAGAGAGAGAGAGAGAGAGAGAGAGCCATAATTAGTACATTTACCAACTTAACTTTCTACAACCTATGATGCCTGAACTGCTAAAACAAAGCTTAGTAAAGAATAAGACCATGCAAGCACTAATCTTCAATTGCAAGCACACCTAATGAACATAAATCCATCATGGAAGAGTAGGTACAAAAGAACTTCAACGGAACAAAAGCTGGGTCAGAGGTCCACAACATTTAAATCCAGTACAAGAGCAGCATGGTTTATGTGAACTTTCTCAGATGAATTTTTTGTGCCTCATGCCTACCACACAATTCCTCAAAAATTTTTTACTCTAAGAATACACAAGGCCATGCATTAATGATTTCACATCTGACAACATCCAAATGACCGACTTAAGAAATCCTCAATTTCTAGACAGACTATTAAAACGTCCCACTGGGTAAGACAGAAGTCAGAATGTTTCTTAAACAATAAATTCACAAGACTGAAGCATGTAAGCCAAGTAAAAATCAAATGCTTGACCTGTTAAAGAAATACAACATCCAATCAGCCATGGACAGGCCTACTCACTTTCAGCTATTATTTAGGTCAATCAATTACAGAGTCTGGCCCAAAATAACAAAAGCACCACTGCTGCAGCAAATGCGCAACATGCCTTACATAATGTGATTCCACTTCAGACAGAACCCTTTCAAAATGTTGGCTACAAAACGATGTTGTACATAAAAAGAGTGATATGGAAATGATAGATGTGTAAAATGTCCTCAAAACTATGCAACATAAGCTCCAAATTCCTGAAAAGGAAAATACCTCCAATTTGGCAAAAGTATTATTACCTCTTTCCCTCCTTTCGATATTCTGCACTCGAACCATTACATGTGTATCTCTCGAAATTGTTTCAGTTAACTCCTCCCATGTACTATAAAGCTGTGCATGGCATTCCTCAAAAAGTAAAGGCTCAAATACTCTGATGTACTCTTCTACAGACCAGGAACACACTGTAGATCAGTCTCCCCTAGAACACAAGAAGCCACATGACCTTTTACACTTAAGAGAACCAGTAAGGAATCAGACACATAACTAAGCTAATTGAAACAAGTATCATCACCTGCAGAAACAAACAAGACAGTATAGGCTAATAAAAGCCGATATCACCATTTGTGGTATGACTGCATACAAATAAAAGAACATGCATTTGGACCAAGATATTCTGGGCCCCTTCCAAACTCAAACACATGTTCTCAAGTGCTGCAATAAGCAGGTAAATGAATGGATAGTCACGCAGGAGTCTCATGCCAGCCAAAGAAAGGGTTAGAATTCATCTGTGGAAAGATTAACTCTAATCTGGATCTCAGATCTCACATACAGGCCAAAAACTCCCATTGAATAGGAAACATCCAGATCCGAATCACTTCAATAATCGATGAAACCCTAACATCCAACTGACTCTTATACTCACCGCATGTTTCAAATTACAAGTAACAACTTAGGTTTTAGCCATCCCAGTCCAATTGTCCCCATTATACCAGTCGAATTGGGTTGATTTCAGTTTGATCTGGTTTTGGTCAGAGATGGTTAAGTAGGCAAGACCAGACTTGACTATAAACTGATTTCCAGCCCAACCAGCCAAAACAGCCCCTTGATTTTAACTGTAAACTTTACAGCAACCTTGCACAAAAAGAAAGAACCTTCTTGGTTCTTACAACGTGCTACACAAATGTCTAAGTAATAAGCATGGCCTTTCATGGGAAGCCCTGCCCTTCTCAGTGAAGCTAAGAGGCAATGATGAAAAGTCAAGAGTTTTGATTGCACAGCACAATATGCCCTTTTGATGTCTTTCAAGCATTAAATTCATCAAAATACTATTGGAAAAAAGTTATCCAAAGGAATGAAACATATGCATCGTAGCATCAGCAAAATTTTCCAGTGCACAGAGACCAATTTTTAAAAACATGAACAACTTTACCAAATTTTTTTTTTAAAAAACATGAACAGGAAACATGGCTGATGTTATTATACCAGGTTGTTGCCAAAATTTCTCATTGGTCACCTCACGTATCAGGCGCTCAACTGATGTATCTTGATAGGTAGAATTAATTATCGTTTGCTTCTTGGGGGCAAGATGCTTCTTATTCACTGACTTTGAATCCAAGGAGATCTGACTGATTAAACCTGGCTTTTTGTTAGGAAGTGGAGAACTTTTCGGCTGTCTTGGATCCATGGGTTGCTTCCAGGAACTCTGCCTTGAAAGTTGTGACAATTCAACAGGAGGGTCATTATTGTTAATCAGTTTCTTAGGCTTAGCAAGTACTCCAGCATCTACATCACCATTGCATTCGGGCTTAGAATCACTCTGCTCAGCAGTATTGCCTCCTTCAATAGCAGATACATCCACTCTTTTCAGGTCCTTAGATATGGATTGACCCAGTTTTTCGACAACGCGTTCAGAAGGAGGAGGAATAGTTCGAGTTTCTTTCACAGAACGAGTGCTTATAGTTGATGAAAAGCGGGGGAGAGAGAGCAGGGAAGAAATCGAGGGAAGATTTTGGGGTGGCGTGGGGAGCAGGTGCTGTCGTGCAGGGAAGGGGAGGGGGCGGGAGAGAGAAGGGAAGAAATGCAGGGGAAGATCTTGGGGCGGGGGGGGAGGGGGAGAGAGAAACGGGGAGGGAAATGATTTTTTGGCGACGAGAATTTAGAGAGAAAAAGAGGGAAATAATTTTTGAGAGTTTTTACCCAAAAAAATAATAATAATTTTGGGAGATTTTTTCAGGGGAATAATTTTGAGCAGCAAATTATTTTTGATAAATAAATGAGTTAAAAAGTAATTTTGAAAAATAAAAATATTAAATATTAAATAATAATAAATTTTGATGATTATAGAATATCATAAATTTATTTAAATAAAGTTGATTTTATTTTTTTTAGTCATTAGTTTCATTCATAATTTTTGTTAAAGTTAAAAACATGTTCCCAAATATGGGTATGCATTAATTATAAATATTATCTTTTAAATTTTCTATGAATAGATTTATTAATATTATTAGTGTAAATTCATTATAAACTCTTTTTATTTATTTATTTATGAATTTGAATCAAATTAATTAAAAATAAGAATATTTATTTAATAATAACATGTCTCTCCCGTTCTCATCGTCGGACAGAGAGAAAGAGAGAGAGAGAGGCGTGCGGGATAAAGCGACTTCGCCCTCGGCTTGTCTCCGGCTATTAGCTAATAGAGGATTTGGCTGGACATGAAATTTTACAGGTGCCCTTCCAGTACATATGCAGAGCAACTTACGCTTTATGGAGGTCCGTGGAATGCGGGTGGCTGGATTTGCTTCGCGAGAGACCCTTAAGCCGGTGGGAGGGGCGACCCGTCGTCGTTGGGTCTCGGATCGGTTTTAGACTGGCCTGTCTCGACCAGTTCTTTCAGACGGGCCACCTCGGCCTCACATTCGGCGAGCAGGCCCCGAAGCATCTCTACTTCTGCTCGAAGTCCATTTATCTCCCCGACGCAGCCATTGACCGGGTCCTTTATGCGGGCATCCGCTTCGGACACCATACTACTCGCGGCGGCCGCTCGCTGATCCTCGGGCAACCCCTGTGAAGTTTCTCATGCAAGTGTGTCAATGATTGCCATGGACTTGGAATTCACCACTAGAACTAAATTATATGCTAGTGGACTTGCTCGAGAAGACTCGAGCAAATACACGTCCAAATGATTTGGTTTGGTTTTCCTAAAAGCCCGTTTTGAACCGAGCCAAACCATTGGGCCCGTAAGACTTGGTAAAAAGTTTGAGCATAGCGGGAAAAAATTTGCTTCAAAAGAGAAAAAGGGAGCGAACCTTTAAGGCTTTCGCCACTTTGCCTGCGCCGAAAACTTTATGGACGCTGAGGAAGCTTCGGCACTCGGGCAGTCTTCGGGGTAGGGGTGTGCAGCGAAAACCGCCCAAATCGGGCTCGGATCGGACCGGACCGGCCGGTTTTGGGCGGTTCCGGTTCTAAGGTGGGAATGGACCAACCGGACCGATCGGACCGGACTAAATTTTTTTATATATAATTTATATACATATAATATATAAACACATATAATATATGAATATTATATATGAAACTTGTTGTAATCGGAATTGCAATTGAGGTAACAATATCTTATGTGGCCAAGAGACCACCAAAGCTCTTAGAAAATTTATTTGTTAGTTTTATCTTCTACTCGATGTGGGATAAGGCTCTAGGAGTTCCTCATGCTCACTCTCTCTCTTGCTCCCCTCACTTGCAAATGACAAGGCACTTCAAGCCTCAAAGAATCCGACATCGACTAAACATTCAAAGCATAGAAGAGAGATTATGTATAAAACCTAAGCCAAGCACAAATTTTACTCAAATTGTTCATGGCTTTTATGCTTAAAATTAAGAGTGAAACACATGAATTATGATTAATATTCACGCAAGTGAAGTTTGAATATTTTGCACATGAAAACACATGTGAGTAGTTTTATTAAATCGCTAGGAACCGAATTGGATTGATCGGTCCGAAGCATGATCGTTCTTTAATGAATGGTCGTTATTTGGTGAAAAAAGAAAGTGTTGATCCTATTGGACCGAACCGGACCGGACCGGAACCGATGGTCCGGTCCACGGTTCCCAAAATTGGGAACCGGTTTCCCGATCCGGTTCTCGGTTCCACCTTGGAACCGGACCGAACCGGGAACCGATCCCCTACTTCGGGGCACTTTCTTTTATGTGTGCGGCACTTTGCGCAAGGCTTCCTCTTGAGAGGATCACCGCCCTCCATCCTTTCTTTTCTTCTCTGGCTTGCTAGAGAGTGAAGCTTTGCTCGGTGGGTTGTGTGTGTGTGTGTGTGTGTGTTTTGGAGACAAGGGATGTGGCGGAAAAGAGGTATTTATAGTGTTCGTGGGGGCCTCCCTCTCTGGTCGCGCAATTTATCTTTGTAGACTATGCATTCCGCGATAGTGTATGAGCTTTGCATGCTGGATTCGTTTGCACCTCTTGGTTATCTCTTTTTTTCTTTTTCTTTTCTTTACCTGGCTCTGAGGGCTTATGAAGATAAAGAAGCCCTTCCAGGTGCACATGCAGAGCAACTTCTACTTTTGTCTTGATCCGCTGGTCAGTGGATAGGAAAAAAGTTTCTTTAACAAATTTTCTCCCTTTCCCACTAGCTCAGCCATGCACGCTCGACTATTCCTGTCTTCTTTTTCTTCTTCCCCTTGGACATACTTTCAATGATGTATGTCCCACTTGGAATTCACTACTAGAACTAAATTATTCGCTAGAGGGACTTGCTTGAGAAGACTCTCCCCCGTCCCCGCCCAATTTTCACCTGTCTGCTTCCCTTTTCTACGTTCTTTTCGTCCCCCACTATTCATTTTACTGATTAAAATACTCTCCTGGTGTAATGATAATAGACGCCCTCACCGACCGATATAATTATGTGGGATATACGCCCCACACTTCTCTGCGCCACCGTCATGGTCGATCTCCACAGCATGAAAACCCCGCCTCTGCGTTAACAGAACATCAAATTTTGTAGCCACAAGCTTAACTTGAATAAATTAAGCCCTGCATTGTCATGCATTACCATGTCCATGTGATCATTGACACATTGGGTGAGAAACTTTTCCAGAAGCTACCACTGGACCAGCGAGCAGCTGCAGTGGAGAGCATGGTCTATGAAGCCAACACCCGAGAGCGGGACCCGATCCGTGGCTGCTATGGGGAGATAACGACTCTCAAAGAGCTAGTCGATCTCCACAGCATGAAAACCCCACCTCTGCGTTGTCGGCTGATCTATGGCACCCGCGCCTTGCCGAGCTCAAGCCACGCCAATCCTCTTGGAGGGTGGGATGGCCAGTTATATCGCCCCCCATGGCCAGCTCCCCTGCACCTTACGATGTTGGCAACTCACCCTGTCACACCCCAAAACCTATAAGAATGGGGGATGACACATCTGTTCTTCCTCCTGAAGAACGCAGCCTCAGAGCTCCTAAAATTCAACTCCTAAAAGTTCTCACATCCATATCGCTCTCATTCCTACTCATCGTTAGTCAAGGAACCTAAAAAAGATTGGAAAATAGAGGGGTGAGCAACCACAGTTCAATGAGTAATGCATCTCTGCTAAGCGGATCGAGCACCCACTTTTGCATATTTACCAAACCAAACGCAACTCTTTTAACCCAAATCCAGAATATAACAAACAATTAATAAGAAAATAAGTTACGTATACTTAAGGAAAATTTAAACTTATATCGATGTCATACATTTACTCTATTTTTTTATACAAAAAGACCCAATATTTGTATATATGCGACACATTTATCAATAGATTGGTCTTAGTATATTTTGCTCTACTCTGTTGTTTTGCTAAAAAATAAATGATTTGAAAAATGTTTTCAAAATGTTATTGATTATACTAGTTGGAATAATTAGGCAACAAAATATTTTTCATAAATATTTTTCATTATCGATAACATCCTATACTAAAAAAATTTCATGAACGATGAAAATATTCTTTGTTTATACATTTTTATAAGCAACACAGGCTTTTATTTTTAGGAAAAATGTTTTCCGTAAAACAAATGGACTCTTAAGTTAACCACAATCTTTCTAGCTTTCTAACTCAAATGGGATTAGAGAAAAACTAATGCGTTAAGTGCTTCGGTTAGGACAATGATCTAATGTTAATTATCCACATCATCGCTCCAAATTCAATAATGCCTGAGTTCGGAGGTATGTGTCTTTATGCTTAACCAATTTGTTCAGATTTTTCTAGAGAAAAGGAAATTTAAACTGCATATGTTTCGTGGAAAATAAATGATTTGACAATCATTTTCCTAAAAATGATCGCTTATATCCCTTAAAATAATTAATCAATGAAAAATATTTTTATTAAAAATAATAATTTATTTTTAAATATTATCGTGGATGGTGAAAGTAATTTTTATTTGATCAATTGTTAAAAGCAATAAGATAATCATTTTTAGGTAAACATTTAATTATTCATTTTTTTCCGTGAAACAAAAGGAAAGTGTCAGTTTTTATCTCGCATCGTACTCCTTGCAAGACAAGTCTGTTTTCTCAAAGAAAATATAACAATGTATACGTAGCATATTTCTTAACCATTGCTAATTAGCGAGTGTGTATTTCATCACTAATTGGCTGGATATTATTTGTGTTTTAAAATGGTTAATTAAAATATTTGTTCTTACCAAATAAATCATCTGGCAGATTTAATACATCACTCCATGTCTACTCTTAACAATAACAAAATAAATATATTTGGGGAATATCTTTCGATCAATTCGATATCTTAAATTTGTCAGTTTGCGGATCAATTCTACACACTTTGTTTCTCAATAGCTTAAACAGTCAAAATGTATACGTTGACTCGTTTCTAACAATTGCCTAATTATGATGGATTTCTCACTGAGACGATGAGGTTATTGCATCAAGAAATAAACCATGCAACCAATGTACATACGCGGTTCGGTTTCCCTATTCTTTTTCGCGTGCGCTCTCACCACAAAGCAGGAAACCGTTAACTTTCTTCATGTTCAAGATTATTCAAATATCATTTAAAGAACCCAACATAAAATATTTCTCTCTAAAGTATACCTTCATACGTGTATATAATATATCATAATTGATTTGGAATATTTAGTATATTATCATAATAGAAAAGAAATTACTCAAGAATATTGAAGACATTAGAATCGGGCTTTAAAAGAAACACAACAAGAATTGAATAGCAGCAAGATTCCATCACTACTATTCTAGTTCTAAAGATCAAAAAAAATTTCCCTTGGTCACCTAACAACAAAAGAAATACTAATTCAAGTTCAGATCTAATTGAATGATATGCCGGTCACTTAATTGATCAGTGGTCGGTTTCACGAGATGCTAATTCGCCTTGTGAAGAAGGCTGAAATCGAACTTGCTGGCGATAGGATCCCAATGTATCCCGATCTCATCGCCTTCAGCCAACCCCCTCCGCTGCACGAACTCCTTCATCCAGCACCCTTTCAGGACGTAGGACCCCGACGATGCCCAGTAAGCAAACACCAGTTGGTGCTCGGAGTGTGTGTCTTCGTCCCACACCACGACCTCGGCACCCTCGCTGCTCTTGACTCGCGTCGCTCTCTCTTCATCCATGCACGGGAGCACGTAGGTCGCCACGCCCGCCCGAGGGATCAAGAGCCTCGACAGTTGGCCAAGATCGCTCTTCGTAAGCGTCTTCTTGATCTTGTAAGGGTCATAGCGCAGCACCAGCTCCGTGGAAACGTCCCCGCATCTCTCTTCCTCTGCTTCACATTCTGAGGCCCCTCTCTTTCCCTTCTGGCTTCTACAGCGCTTCGCCTTCTTATCCACAATCGGAGTTCCGTCGTCAGTGAGTGAGGCCATGGACTTTCGCTCCGGTCGGGCTGGAGCGGCACTGAGTTCCTTCGTGTCCAATAAACCCCTCGTCGGATCCAGCGTGAAGGGAAAGAAGACGCGAGCCGGCACCACCACTGCAGCAGACGAAGTTTCTTCACCCTCTTCTTCGTGGTTCCTCTTGTGGTCGTGCAGATAAGAAACGCATGACGAAGAGTCGATTGACGGTGGCGGCGTGTGGACCTCGCTTCTTGGGACGTCGCCAACCAGAGGCGATTCCGGGGTGAAGGAATAGATGAGCTTCATGGTTTTCAGGTCGAAGATACAGGAAAAGGTGCTCCGCAAGAACAACAGAGGGCAACACGGTGCAGAGAAATTGAGAGAGAGAGAGAGAGAGAGAAAGAGAGAAGAACGTTGGAATTAAGATTAAGACGACGAGGACTAGGTGGTTGGAGAGAATATATAGTTTACCGTTGTTTGCTGTTGGAAATTAGGGAGTGTTTGTTTTGCGAAAAACAATTTCCGAGAAAATGTTTTCCTCATTTTCCAGCATTTGGTTCATTTAGGAAAATGAATCAATGGAAAATGTTTTCCTTCCAAAGTTTAAATTCAGGAAAACGATTTTCCTTTTGAAAGAATCGGAAAACGTTTTCCAAAATATTTTAAGGTCCTTGCTTAATGAAAAATTTATTATTAAAAAGAATTTCTAATTAACAATTTTGAATTTGTTATTATTATATATTTTCTTTTCTTTCTTTTTTTTTTTCTTGTTTTCTCTTTTCTTTCTTTGCCTGTGAACATAAACCCTAACTCCTCCTCCCCTTTCTCTTTCTCCTTCGCCCCCTCCCTTTCGTCACCACCGTCTCCTCCAACCCTAGCCCCTCCCACGCTCCCGTTGGCTTCGCTCCCTCCTCTTCCTTTTCGTCGGCGTCTTTTACAACTTCAATTATTTTTTAAATGCAATCCAAACACCCAAAAATATTTTTAGTCATGTATCACCAAATAAAAGAAAACTAACCGTTTTCCTGGAAAATGATTTCCCATAAAACATTTTCCAAAAACGTTACGTTTTCCGTCAAACAAATACACCCTCGATTTCGACATTAATTTTATTGAATTTGAAACTCATTAAGGCATCCAAATGACCTTATCAGAGTGTCGTTTATTTCACCCCCAGGTCTTTCTTGGATACCTGGAGGTGCATTGGTAATTTCGATGAAGTCAGTATTCTTATTTGAAGATTTTCGAAATACGAAAGTTAAAGATGATGATCTAATCTTTCTTTAGAAGTCAATTTTGTTGAAATTGACAAACATTTGGTCGTTTAAGGAATTCGACCAGAGTGCTGAATTGTCCACACTCGGATTCTAGAATTTATTTCCGACGAACATCAAATTTTTCATAATTCAAAAAAATTGAGGTCCTCTTTTGCCATTACCCAAAACATGAAAATATTTCTTTTAGGACTTCTTTGCAATTATATAAAAGTATTGTCTTTGATTGTAAAGTTTGAAATGACCTAACTTGTTATATGTTGATTAAAGGGCTGTTTGTTTAAATTTGTTTTTGTTCCCTGGAACACAAATTTTTGTTCTTTTGTTCCAGGGAACAAAAAAAGAACAGAAACATGTTTGTTTACACTTTTTTCCCGAGATAAAAAAATATATTATTTTATTTCCGGGAATAGATTTGGAACATAAACAAGAAGTAGAAAAAAACTTGTTTATTGTTCCGGGAACAATTTCGAGAAACACTTATTTTTCTTTTTCTTTTTCTTTGGCCGGTTGTCGCCTCGGCCATGGACGGCAACCAGCTATCGAGGGCCGGCAACCTCGCCGGAGTGTCGTCGGCCCCCGGCGAGGCTTGGTCTCACCTTGGCTAGGCGAGCTTGGCCTCGCCGGATCCGGGCTAGCTGCCCAGCCAAGGCGAGGCCGACCTCGTGCCACGCGACCTAGCGATGGCCGACCTAGTGGTGGCTCGGCGAGGCCGAGCCTCACCGGTGGCTGGGCGAGCTCAACCTCACTAGATCTAGGCGAGCTCACCTAGGTGAAGCCAAGCCGAACCTCGCCCAGCCACGGCAAGGCTCCGCCTCACTAGGGCCCAGCGAGCCTTGTCGTGGTTGGCCGAGGCCGCTAGCCCTCATCGACTGGTCATTGACCATGGCCGAGGCTAGCAACCGGCCAAAAAGAAGAAAGAAAAATAAAATAGACTAGGAAAAATAAAATAAAATTATTAAAAAATTAAAAGAAACAAAAATATTATACAAGTTTATCAAATGTCTTTATGTTCTTTTTCTATTCCAGAACAAAAATTTTGTGCGATTACCAAACGCGTTTTTATGTTAAAAAATTATTCTCTGAAACAGAAATAATTTTCTTTATTTCTGTTCTCGGAAACAATTTTTGAATAGAAATATTACCAAATACATCCTAAGTGAGCCATTTTGGCTCACTTCATATTGATTGATTGCTTGAAGAACCAAGACTTTTCTGGTCTCAATGCATGCATTTTCTTTTATGCGTGTGATTTTTTATGTATGCTAGGGCCAATATATAGTCATGGGGCAAACCAAAGGGACAAAACCTAGACCCTAAACTCGGGATCGTCTGATCTTGACCACCATTTACGAATGCAAAAGGATGGCCAAGTATCGATAATTACAAATTAATCAATTAGTGGTCTTAAGAGGGCTAGATATACATGAACCTTAAATATCGACCTTGGGGCCAGTGCGTTGTGATCATGAATTACCTTGAATGGCTTGCATTTGTTTGAACTCTTGTGATTGCATTGAATGCATTGAGCGAGATGAATGTCTAGTTTAGCATTAGTTCTTTGAAACGATCCAAACTGGGTGTGGCCAAGAAGACTTGAAGATGGTGTTATGGTTGATGTCCAATTTGACCTTTGTTTATTTGTAGTTATTCATTCCCCAACATATGTCTTCGGTTTTCAATTCATATTGTATAAATACTTGATGAGCTGTGGGTTTACTTCTCTTGCACTTAGAATAATTCTTTACATGCTTATCTTGGGTGTTTTATTTTCTGCACCGCAATTTCATTTCTTGTGTGATTTACTTTTGCGTTCTGGTTAACATAGAATTGCACGAAATAACCTTTCATGCATGGCCACTTTTTCCTTCCAAACAAATTGCACGAAAATGTAAAAAAAAAAAAAAAAATTTGATTGACTATCTTAGATAAACAACCAAGCTCATAGGTACCGAAATGGCGCTAGAAGAAATCCTTAGCATAATGCAAGTCCCTCGACCTCATAAATCTTTGATTTGGTAGAAAATAAGGGAGGTCTTTTGACCCTTGACTGAGCATCCAGTTGGGCCCCAACAAAGAGACTAGTGGTGACCCCTAGATGATGTTATTAGGTTGTCTAAAAACTTAAAATGAACCTGTCCTGCGAAGCATCGGTTTGAGAGGAGTCATATTTATAATTGATGATCCGTTTGTGGTATTAGCAAACGTAATCTCTTTTGAAATGGTCACTTATATGCATTATTCGGATTATACGTCCGTGTGTGGGGTCAAATGATCTTTTATTTGAGATTCCCATTTATGCTTTCAGGAAGCATCCCAAATAAAATAAGCCTTTCTGGAAGTTTTCCTTTCTTTAAATTGGAACCATCGTATATCTAACGTTCCCTCGGGATCAGACTATTCTTGTTGGATCCCCAGTCGTCATAATAGTAATCAAAAGACCAGCCGTTGATGAGGGAAGAAAGTGTTTCGAACGGCACGAACGTGAAGACTACTTTGTCGTGATTATAAAAGAATGTGTAAGTACGTCTCAAATTCATTCAGGTCTTTCTTTATTATTTCTTTTTACCAGCCATCTTAAAATAAAGCAACATCAGACTTCATCAAAGGAGAAAAGAAAGCACCTGAATAGAAGCAAGATATGGGTCTTTCTTTAGTATTATCTCAAGTCGTGATTCATGCAGCTTTTGTGGGACACTCTCTCCTTGCAGTTCTTCTGAGGATAGAGTTGTTTTCACAAGAAATTTTTCGAGCGAGTATACTCAGCTTATACTTTTGTTGGCAAAATTGATACGAGAAAATAAGCAAAAACATGGTTTGGCATTAGAATATCTGGTTTAATCCAAACCTGCCAAAATTTGATTTTATTGTGTGGCTTGTTATATGTAATAGTCTTCGAGTTCTTGAAAATTTGTATGTTATATGCCATTTTTTCTTCGACTCATGAGCATCCACTTCGCCTGTTTCTGTGTATTCAGTTATGATCTTTTAAAATTAATTGAATGTTCAACATTTTTTTATAATAAGAGATTTGAGAATTACATTGGTGAAAGATACTTTGTTTGCGTCAGAAACATTCGACCCTTTGATCTTACACACAAAACAATTATCTATTATGTATAGTTAAAGATGAAACTAAGATAAATCTTGCTTATGCTTGCACGCGACATTTTTCACGCGAAACAAATATTTTAGAGTGACAAAAAGCATAACAGCAATGCGCATGTGATTGATTCTTCACAAGCTAATATTTTATGGGAGAAGTGCCAAAAAAGTCCTAAACCTTTTAGCTTTGTGCCGATTTAGTCCTAAACCTTTTTTTGGTGCCGATTTAGTCCTAAACTTTTTATGTTGTGCCCATTCAGTCCTTTCCGGCCAATTTTGGCCGGATTTTGCTGATTGACGCCGGCCGGGTCGACGTGTACAATTTTTAATAATTTTAAATATTTTTTTAAAATATTTTTCTCTTTTAATTTTTATTCTTTTTTTTTTTTCTGCTCATCTTCTTCCTCCGCCTGGTCGCCGGAGCTCGGCGACCGGCCGAGGCGACGGCCGGCGAGGTCGAGGTCGACCTCGCCGGCCACCTCGCCGGTGGCCGCTAGGGCGGCCTCGCGCCGGGCGGGCGAGGCCGCCCTCGAGGCCTGGGCGGCGAGGGCGAGCCCCGCCAGCTCCTCCTCGCGCCGGATCTGGCGAGGTCGAGCTTCGCCGGCAGTGGGCGAGGCTCGACCCTCGCTAGATCCGGCGAGGGCGAGCCTCGCCCGCCCGGTGCGAGGCCGCCCTCGAGACCCGGGCGGCGAGGCTCACCCTCGCCGGATCCGGCGAGGGTCAAGCCTCGCCCACGGCCGGCGAGGGCGACCCCGCCGGCTCCTCCTCGCGCCGGATCGGGCGAGGTCGAGCTTCGCCAAAGCAGGTGAGCGAGGCTCGACCCTCGCCAGATCCGGCGAGGGCGAGCCTCGCCCGCCCGGTGCGAGGCCGCCCTCGAGACTGGCGGCGAGGCTCGCCCTCGCCGGATCCGGCGAGGGTCAAGCCTCGCCCACGACCGGCGAGGGCGACCCCGCCGCCTCCTCCTCGCGCTGGATCCGGCGAGGTCGAACCTCGCCAGCCTTGGGCGAGGCTCGACCTCGCCGGATTCGACGAGGGCGAGCCTCGCCCACCCGCACGAGGCCGCCCTCGAGGCCTCGGGCGGCGAGGCTCGCCCTCGCCGGATCCGGCGAGGGTGAGCCCCGCCGGCTCCTCCTCGCGCCGGATCCGGCGAGGGTCGAGCCTCACCGGATCCGGCGAGGGCGAGCCTCGCCCGCCCGGCGCAAGGCCGCCCTCGCGGCCCCGGCGAGGTGGCCGGCGAGGTCGAGACCTCGCCGGCCGCCGCGCCGAGCTCCGGCGACCGGCTGGAGGAAGAAGATGAGCAGAAAAAATAAAAAAAATAAAAATAAAAAGAAAAAAATTCAAAAAAATTAAAATACTATTAAAAATTATACACGTCGCCGCCGATCATGCCACGTCGCCGACCGGCGTCCAGTCAACAAAATCCGGTCAAAATTGGCCGGAAAGGACTTAATTGGCATAACGTAAAAAGGTTTAGGACTAAATCGGCACCAAAAAAAAGGTTTAGGACTAAATCGGCACAAAGCCAAAAGGTTTAGGACTTTTTTGGCACTTTTCCCAATATTTTATTGATTTTAAACTACATTCAAACTTACAAATGAAAAAGCATGACCAATTTTTCATTCAAAAAACTGTGATCCTTATTATTTAGTGGGTAATTCGAAACATGCGTTTATATCATCAAGAGACTAATATATACACATCGATAAAAAAAAATAAAAATGAAAAGCCATACTCTCCCATCATGATTAGTGAACAAAATGAAGCTCTCACTTGCACAAACACAAACTCAATACATCCCAGGACTACATAGGACTTTCTAAAGTAACCTTGCCAGACATTTTTATTCAGAATAACATGCATGGGAAGATTTTCAAAACTTCAAGCCAAAGCCAAAGACAAAAATGTTTATCTAGACTGCACGAAACAAAAATAATCAATGGCATGACGATTGTAGACATGCCAATCCTCAATTGATCTTGATTATCTCAATGTATAAACCATCACTTACATACGATTAACCTTCATATGCTGCTGATATCACCGGTCAAAAAACTGGAGTAATAAGAAAGAGAAACCTAACTTGAGAAAGAGTTATTTAATTAAGTGAGGTAACTGTTATGAGCATACTAATCTATATAGAAAAGCAATAATTATTTGATGCGTGTAGACAAATATGTATAGAACGAGAGGAGTATCGTGCTTAATGCAAATTATTATTAATTGAGTGCTTGAAGGATTTCAGAAGTCCGATTATCGTCGGAAGGAAAAACAACACCTGGACTCCGTTTGTTTCACGGAAAATAAATAATTTGAAAAATATTTTCCTAAAATTGATCAATTATGTCACTCATAAAAATGAATGAACATCTAGTTTTTATATTGTCTATGAAAATATTAGGACATAAATTGTTGTTGATATTGAAAATATTCTTTATTGCCTAATTATATTAAGCAATATAATCTATCATTTTTAAGAAAATATTTTTGAAATCATTTATTTTTCATGAAATAAATAGAGCCTAATTAAATAAGAATGCTTTTCTGTTTGGGGAGATTCAATCTATTTAGGAATATAAACTTAATTATTGTGCAAAATAAGAATGATTTAATATAATTACCCAAAAAGAAAGATGATTTAACTTGAACACTAACAAAAATTTAAAGAATTGTGATTTATGCGTGAGAGATTTAGCTCACTTTCGAATCACGTTTATATTCTTATTAATTTAATGTAAAACACAAGCTTTTGTGAAGTCAATTGGTAAAAGGTTGATGTTAAAACAACTTTTAAAAAACAGGGCCAATATAACTTATTGTGATATGGCGATAATTTCAGTTTGGAAATTAGAGGTCACTCATTGTAATCTTACCACGCTTTTTTAGTTCAGAATCCCTTACAAAGGTCAAACGCTAATACTTAATTAGTTCATCATTGTTGCAAGTTGTTCCATGAAATTCTAAGTTGTCAAAATGCGCTCGTGGCCCCTAGATTATAAAGACCACAACTTTCTGAGTTTGTGTTTTTGACATTGAAATGTATATCCTATAATTCAAATAACCATGATCAAGACCAAACTTAGTATGGATTTACAAATAGCTATGACATAAACACATATGTTTGAAAAAACAACTGTCCACGTTAGTGATTTTCGGATTTTACTTATATTACTTAATGTATAATCATTTTCCAATTATACATTATGATATGCAATTTTTTTTTAAATATATATATAAAAAGATGTCCGCGACAGTGTCAACTTCAGATTTTTTATATAAAACGCTTTTTCATATAAAATGATGAGTGTCCACGATTTTTGGGTTTCACTTATATCGGTAAATCTGTGAAAAAGCTGGAATTTTGGGCCTTCCAAAGGATTCCACGTCAGCACCGTCGGCCAATCCCGGATTTTGCTTAACAACCATCAAGAAAATATTGGGTGGGTTTTACCTTCCATGTAGGCGAAATGTATCACCATACAAAATTCGACACGTGGCAATTTTGGGCCCACCTATCAGCGCCCACTCTCCCCATTAACTCCGTCTCTCTCCCGTTTACCCTCTCTCCTCCCCTCCGTTTCTGCCCACAAAAACCAGCTGTCAGAGAAAGGATGTCGATTGTCCTCTCCCTCCCTCTTTCTCTCTCGTCCCTCTTTCTCTCTCTTCTGCTCCCGATTTTGTATAGGGAAGAAACCAGCGTCCTCTCACGAACGGAGAAGGAATTTCGCCAGTGCCCATCTGCGCGCTCTGCAAGGCTCGATCCTTCACTTCATCCAGTGCCCACATTCTAGAGAGAGAGAGAGAGAGAGGGAGTGTAGTAACGAACAAAAGGGAGCTTTTGCGTCGTTCCTAGAGAGAGAAAAATGTGTGGGGGCTGAGCTTGGAGCCGTTGGACATGGTGGGCGTCCAGATCCCGCACCACTTCCAGTGCCCCATCTCGCTGGAGCTGATGCGGGACCCGGTGACGGTGTCGACGGGGCAGACCTACGACCTGTCCAGCATCGAGCCCTGGATCGCCGCCGGCAACACTACCTGCCCCGTCACCCGCGCCCCACTTCTCGACTCCGCCCTCATCCCCAACCACACCCTCCACCGCCTCATCCAGTCCTAGTGCGTTGCCAACCGCCGCTCCGGAGTGGAGCGCATCACCACCCCGAAGCAGCCCGCCGACCCCTCCTGTGTCCGCGCCCTCCTCTCCTAGGCCGCCTCCATGTCGTTCGCCGCCGCCGACCCCCGGCTCTCCTCCTCCTTCTGTAATAGACTCGCTCCAAGCGCCGCCGCCGGACTCGTCATCTTCCTCAAGCAAGACGATCATCAAGGCAGTGGCGGCCACTGTGGCCAGCCATGGACAACACTTGCTCGACCTCAAACTTGGAGCTTTGGTTAGCGCTCGAGTTTTGAGCTCGGCCTCAAGTATCTCACTGCCAACGAAGCTCAACACAGTCTCCATCCAGCGGCGCGCCGTCCCTCCTTGACCTGAAGCGGCCATGAGCCGACTCGAGCTCGAGCCATGGCAGACACAAGAAAAAAGAAAAGAGAAGTGGAGAGAGAAGAGGGGGAGAAACAGTTGTGGGCAGAAACGGAGGGGAGGAGAGAGGGTAAATGGGAGAGAGACGGAGTTAATGGGGGAGAGTGGGCGCTAACAGGTGGGCCCAAAATTGCCACGTGTCGAATTTTGTATGGTGATACATTTCGCCTACGTGGAGGGTAAAACCCACCCAATATTTTCTCAACAACCGTCCCATCGCCTGGCACTAACCCACGTGGACTTCGATCTTATTGGTGGAGCTCCAAAACGACTTCCTTTAAGGAGAACTAGTCTAGCTTTAAACCCCACCCCCGGCCGGTACAGACCAATAGCAGGCTTCATCCCACGTCTCGGTCGTAAGAATTGGGAAATTAGCTGTTGCGAAAAACGTAGCATTTTTAAGAAATGATTTCTAAAAAAATGACGATATTTTTCAATATCGGACTAAAATTTGAAAATTAATTAGAAAACATTTTCTCTCTGTTTTATATGAAAAATATAAAACGCCTTAATTATTTTTGTGGTTATGTATCAAATGCATTAATGGGATTCCCAAATATATCTCTAATTAGATGGTACGTGCCTTTGAAGGCAACGTACAGGTTTATCCGAAACATTCCAATCTCCTTAAATTTGTTTATGAAAGAACAAAATTTCGGACTGAATGAGTATGAATATGTCCTCTCAAGTAATACGAAAAGTTAGGGTTTCAACCCCCCCAAAAGAAAATGAAACAGGAGACGAGCTCCATAAAATTTTTGTCGGAATCGTCCATGCTAATTATCTTAGCTACAAATCCTAGAAACATTTTCCTTTATAATATTTCTTTTGATACTTATTGCCCTGTCTATAAACTCGACATTCGAGCTCCTTCACTAATTTGATGAGTCAGTCCATGGAGGCGTCCATTAATCACATGCAACAATTTAAGAAGAAAAACTGCTAAAAATGGATCTTGGGTACGGTATGAGTAACTAATTTTTGTATTGTATATAAATTGGTCAAAATGGTTAAATTTAGGTCTGACCATTTTCGATCCGATTTACCTGTTTGATGGGTATATTTGTTTGTCACAAGCTCTCCATTAATGACAGCTCAATTTTCACTTCACACATCGTGGAACGAATTCAGAATTTTTGTTGAAAGGTATGCAGAAATCATTTTCTTTGGGTAAACACCCTCTAACTGGCAAAAAAAAAAAAAACAAAAACAAAAAACACCTTCTCTACAAAGGCAATTAGTCGCTAATACATTGGTTTTAAGCTGCCATTAATGTGAGTGCAGTAAATTGTAAGATGGACCCTCCCTGGGATCAACTAACATGCGGCAAAAGAAAGGCCTACGTGTACAAGAGCGATTGGAAATTTCTTAGTGGACCCAATCAAAATGATCGAAAAGGCATCCTCGAAATTTTCATGTTGAAAAAAAAAATTGAATAACTTTCGATAATTATCAATAAGCAACAAATATAATCGACGTAAGTAAAGTTTTGGTGAAATCGGAAGATGTCAATGAAGAGAAAAGTTGACAACTCGAAGGAAATTGACAAGATAAGCTAAATAATAGAAGCCACATAGGGTATATTGAAGATATCACCGCCTATCTCTTGTGACTCTTCCTGTTTTGATTGAAAGGCTGTTTAGTTTCCGATGAAGTCTTTTCGACACACATTTTAAAGTGTCTTTATTGCTATGTATCTAGATACGTCTTTTCATGTATCTAAGGTATGTCAAGAGTCGTGTTTTAAGCCTATATATAAGCAAGTCTTGTAATCGTTTCCTAGTAGTGGAGCTTCTCTTGTGAGAGTGTTATCAAAGTTGTGTGACTTTGATATTCAATAATTGGTATCAGAGCCAAGTTATCTAGGACCGAGAGCACGGTTGTCAAGGACCGTGAGTCAAGTCTTCCGGAGTGTAGTTCATGAAGACAATGGTCAATGACCATTGTTTGTGCGCAGGCGATCGAGGACTGGAATACGTCGAAGTTTTGCCAGTGTACAATCAGGGACTGTGATCGATTGGTGGGGGATCAAGGTTTCTTGGAGTAGTGCCGGGCATTATTTCAAGTTAGATGGCAGATGTTTCAAATTTGACGAATGGCATTGAGAAGCTCAACAACTCCAACTACAATAACTGGAGTATCCGAGTGCAGTTTTATTTGCTGGGTTAGGATTTATGGGATATTGTTGGCATCAACAATACCACAGCACCCAGAGACGATGATGAACAGAGGAGATGGAGGATCAGAGCGGGTAAGGCTCTTTATGCTCTTGCTATAACTGTCGAAGATGACTTATTGCTGCACATTAAGAGTGAGTAGACTCCCAAGGAGGCATGGGATAACTTGGTAGCGTTATTCGCAAGGTTGAATGATGCCAAGCTACAAAGGCTAGATCCCACTAATGCCATCTCAAAAACAAGAATGAGAAGAATTATTATTCACGGGTTAAAGCCGAATTATAACGGTATTATTACGGCTACTCGTGGATGGGGAATTCAACTAACGTTGACCAATCTGGAGAATATTCTAGCTAACCAAGAGACTTTAGATAGTCAAATGTATAAGGTTTCAATTAAGGAAGAAGAAAGTGACATCTTCAATGATAAAAGAGGGTTCAAGGGCCAAAGGCGGACCGAAGCTAACAATAAAGATGTCAAGTCCGAGAAAAGCCATGTTGAATGGCAAAAGCAGCCAACTCATGAAGGATGGCAAAAGTGTCCAGGAGAGTCGAGCCTTCGACCAGGGGGAGCCTAGCGGCACGATGGCAAAAGACGTAGTGGATGATGTTACATCTACGGCAAGGAGGGCCACTTTGCCAAAGATTGTCGAGTGAAGAAAGTTGAAGGAAATGTCGCAGCATCATTGAAGAGGAATGATTTTGATGAAGATAAGGAATGGAATTTCCAAATGTCTATTGCAATGGTGGTGTCAAATGAGTTTGCTGCCTCTTCCACGGTTGAGTTAAACAATGCGATGGCATCAATCTCTATAAGTGAAAAGTCGATTAATTATTAATACGACTAGATTGTTGATTCAGGATGTTCGAGTCATATGACTGGAGATCAAAGCAAGCTGTAAAACATGTGTAATTATACTAGAGGATGTGTTGTTATTACTACAGACGGCTCGAGGTTGCCAATTACTTATATCAACGAGAAGATGATAACTCCTCGGTTCAATTCACAGCAAGTTGAATTGAAAAGTGTGTATCACATGCCAAGAATGATGAAGAATTTATTATCTCTGTCCCAGCTCATAGACTCGGATAATTATGTGGTGTTCAGTCCACGAGATGTTAATGTGTACCGAAGTATGAAGCCCACTGGTTGACCAATCATGGAGGGATGTCAGTTAGAGTCCATTTACGTGATGTCTGCTCAAACGGCATATATAAACAAAATCCAAAGGAATGATACACCTGATTTATGGCATGCGTGGCTTGGGTATGTAAGTTATCACAAGTTGAAGATGATGATGCAAAAGAATGTGCTAAGGGGTCTTCCCTAGTTAGAAGTGCAAGAAACTGTGGTTTGTGCAGGGTGCTAGTATGGGAAGGCACATCAACTTCTATATGAGGAATCGTTGTTCAAAGCTCGGATGCCTCTCGAGCTCGTTTACTTGGATGTGTTTGATCTAGTGAAGTAGCTATCTGTTAGCATATTCAAGTATATGATCACTTTCATCGATAACTTCTCCAGGTACGTTTGGGTTGATTTCATGAAGGAAAAATCTAAGGTGTTTATCAAATTTAAGGTGTTTAAAGAGAAGGTTAAAAGTGAAGTAGGCAGAAAAATTCGTTACCTACGCACCGATAATGGGGGAGAGTACACTTCCTACAAGTTTACGAAGTATTTGCAAGAGTACAAGATACGTCGACAGTATACTTCTCTGTATACGCCGCGACAGAATGGTGTTGCCGAAAGAAAGAATCAGCATCTAGATAAGACATGTAGGAGCATGTTGCACGTGAAGAATGTTCCATCGAGATTTTGGGCCAAATGTATGAAGACGACGGCTCATGTGACTAACAGGTTGCCACAAACAAAGGCTTGGTTTTATGTCACCATACGAGAAGCTATGGAATCGCAAGCCTATGGTAAGTCATTTTAGAGTTTTTGGATGCATATGTTATGCATTTGTGCCTGATCATCTTTGCAGCAAATTCGACAAGAAGGCAATCCACTGCATATTCGTGAGATATGATGATCAACGAAAGGGGTGGAAATGCTGCAACCTTATAATAGGGAGGTGCTATACTTCAAGGAATGTGGTGTTTGACGAAATGTCGTCTTGGTGGTCACCTTAAGTTGTCGAATTGCCAAATTCACAGCATTTCAACGAAGAGGTCGAAGAAAGGCTGAAAGATTCGATGAGAATCAGCCTGTTGAAAAAGATGTTGAAGCACAATCACCAAGATCAACAAGTTCATATGTTGTGCGTCCAAGGTCGACAGAAGAACTTCAACCAAGTTAGGTCGAAGAACTTGAAGAGGAGGAGCCTCAACTTCAGAGATTGATGAGGAAAAGGAAGCCAAACCCCAAGTATGCCAATGCAGCATTGACTGAAGATATTGGCATGGTCGAGCCTTCAACATATGATGAAGCCTTGAAGGGTACATAATGGAGGAAGGCCATGGAAGAAGAAATCCTCGCACTAAAGAACAAGGAGACATGAGACTTGGTATAGAAACCTAAAGAGGTATGCCTTATTTCCTGCAAATGAGTTTATAAACTTAAAACTCGACGAGACGGGTCGAATGAGAGGTATAAAGCATGTCTAGTGGCTCGAGGATTTTTGCAAAAATATGGGGTTGGTTATGAAAAGACCTTTAACCCGGTGGCAAAGGTTAAAACAATTCAAGTTCTATTAGCACTTGCAGCAAGCAAGTCGTGGAATGTGTGGCAAATGGATGTGAAGAATGCTTTCCTACATGGAGAACTCAAGCGAAAGATATACATGGAGCAACTGGATGGCTTCAAGAGCCAAATTCATCCAGAATATGTCTACAAGCTAAAGAAAACGTTGTATGGCTTGAAGCAAGCCCCAAGAGCGTGATATGGAAAGATTGCGGAATTCTTGTTGAAGAACGATTATAATGTAGCTCCAGCAAACTCAAGCCTGTTCGTGAAAGTAGAAATGGAAAGGTTGCAGTTGTGTTTGTTTATGTGAATGATCTTATCATTATTGGAGATGATGAAGATGAGATATGTCGAATTAGAGCCAATCTTTGTGGGGTTCCAGATGAAGGAGCTTGGAGAACTGAAACACTTTCTGGGGCTCGAGATTGATAGGACAATGGAAGGATTTTTCCTATGTCAACAAAAGTATAAACGAGATCTCTTGAAAAAAATTGAAATGCTTGATTGCAAACCTATATCTACTATGTTGGATGGGAACGCAAACCTATGTGCTGAAGAAGGTCGAGAGCTAGAAGATTTGACTATGTATAGGCAACTGGTAGGTAGTCTAATTTACCTTACCATAACTCGGCCTGACATCACTTTTACAGTTGGAGTAGTAAGTAGATTCATGGAGAAGCCAAGGAAGCCTCACTTGGATGTAGCCAAGCATATCTTGAGGTATGTAAAAAAGACTTTTGATTTTGGACTTTTGTATAAAAAGGAATCATCGAGTGAGTTGGTTGGTCATTGTGATGTCGACTATGCTAGAGATCAACACACACGGCGATCAACTACTGGATACTTGTTTAATCTTGGATCAGCGGTAATATTCTAGTATAGTAAAAGATAGCCGACTGTATCTTTGTTTACAACAGAAGCTGAATATATAGCAACAGCAACGGCAGCTTAGGAGAGCACGTGACTAGTACAGTTATTGGATGATCTTCATCAGTCAATAGATTATTTGACAATATTGTATTGTGATAATCTATCCGCTATAAGCTTGGTAGAGAATCCAATTTTTCATGCTAGGACTAAGCATGTGGAAGTCCACTATCACTTTATGTGAGAGAAAGTGTTGGAGGGCGAGATTAAGATGAAGTACATCAAGACAGGTGATCAAGTTGCTGATATCTTCACCAAAGGTCTTAGAGTTACAAAGTTTGAAGAGTTCCGAGCTCAGCTTGGTATGGTCGCGAGGACTATCCTTAGAGAGAGTAGTCGGTGAGGGGGAGTATTGAAGATATCACCGCCTATCTCTCGTGACTTTTCGTGTTTTGGTCAAAAGGCTATTCAATTTTTCGATGGAAGTCTTTTCAGCACACACGTTAAAATGTCTCTATTGCTATGTCTCTAGACATGTCTTTTCATGTATGTAAGGTATGTTAAGGGTCATGTTTTAAGCCTATATATAAGCGAGTTTTGTAATCGTTTCATAGTAATGGAGAGTGCAAAGAAATTTCAGTGAGTAAAGTAGTGTATTCATTTCCTTCCTTAAGAGCTTCTCTTGTGAGAGTGTTATCGAGAGTTGTGTGACTCGATATTCAATAGGACAAATTTATTTTCTTGATAACCATCAACTATGGTTATAAGTACCCACATTGTCTTCTTTGCAAGGACTCCACCTTAATTAATTGTACATTTCCACTTCCTTTTTTTTTTTTTGAAAATTTATCTTTTTTAAAAAAAAAACTTTATGGAATTTACATTACCAACAACACTTGTTCTTAATATTTATACCTTTAAATTTTTTGTCCACAATCAATACAGAACCTTTTACAACTTGAAGTTAATCCATCCATATTTCGAGATATATTTAGTCCATGAAACAGTTCCCAAAATTAGGCTCAACCAATAGTAAAACTACACAAGCATGACTATTTTGTTCTTCCACCTAAAGAACACGGCATCAAATATAATCGTCGATTACCTGTTATCAAAATATGTATATTCATATATATGTGTGTGTGTGTGTGTGTGTGTGTGTGTGTATTTAATAAAAGAGTTAATTGGTTATAATAACAAAGTTTCTACATTCCATTGAAGAAGAAGAAGAAGAAGAAGAAGAAGAAGAAGAAGAAGAAGAAGAAGAAGAAGAAGAAGAAGAAGAAGAAGAAGAAGAAGAAGAAGAAGAAGAAGAAGAAGAAGAAGAAGAAGAAGAAGATATATACACATATTCAATAAACAACTAACTCAAAAAGGCATCATGACCATATGCAACTCATACAAAAAAAATCCCCTCAATCATATTGTCATCTTGGGAACGGTAATGTTTTCATTCTACTTATGGCTCACTGAAGTACATGAAAAGCAAGTAAGATGAATGAAATAAGCAATCACAACCCAGTGAGTAATATTTTTTTTTTCTAAGCAGATGAAACATTCACTATGCACCTCAATAAAACAATATTATAACTAATTAATTCCAAATCCAGTATATGATATACATAAAATATTAATGCAAGAAATATGCTCTTTCATAACTCATTCTTTATGAAATCTCTATCAATTTCAAGATATGAGTTTGTAAATTCATAGAAGAGAGAGTGCCACTTAGCTAGGAAAGTCAAAAATTGACCTACGAAAGTAGTCGAATTGATGAACTTGTACATATTGAGCATTAAATTATTTTTAAGCTTTTTAAAATTTTGGAATATTCAAAAAGTTCTTAAAAATTTAAAAATTCCAAAAAAAGTTGGAATGCCTTAAAAGCTTTAAAATATTTTTTTTGCGTAATCTTCTTTTAAAAAGTGGAAGCCTTTTGATCTAAAATGGTGCTCAAAATTGAACAAACCTAGGACTTTATAATAGGGTTTGAATGTTTCCCTTTGGGACTAATGCCCTTGATTGCACACTTTCAATATGTTGATCGTGTTAGAAATGGCACTTTTGTTAGCGTTAGATGCTCGCTTTAACTTGAAATTTATTAACATTCCCACGTTGCTAATTATTACTTTAATGATTGCGCAACCGTATGATCACCTCATACATTAGTGGATAAACTTAAAATCAATCTAGATTGCCTGACACAAATTTTCTAGAATTGAACAAGTTTAGGTACCAAAATAGCACTAGTTGATTAATCAGTGTAATCAAGTCCCCAACCTTAATTTCTTTGGTTGCGTAGGAAGTGAAGTACGCTTCCATGCTTCACTTGGTTTATAGCTGATCCTAATAGGTTAGTGGCGACTCTTCATTAGAAAACTCTTAAAGTGTCAATTTGAATACCCAATGTCACGTGGGATATGGGATTGTGAGAGCCTGAGTTTAAAACTAAGGGCATAAGCCTGTCTTTTAGGTAATAATTCTAAACATATTTTCCTCCCTATCGAGGGGTAGGTCGCGACATACAACACTTTGCCTTCTTCTCCACAAACCGGGTTCCATAATCAGTAGTGAGTGAGTTTGTGGACTTTCGCTTCGGTTGGGTGGGAACGGCTTCTTGATGAGAGTCGCTGATTTCCTTCGTGCCCAAGAAAACCTTCGGATCAAGCGTGAGGGGAAGAACTCGCAACCCGCCACCTCCGCTGCTGCAGATGAAATTCCTCTGGCCTCATTGTCGCGATTCTTCTTGTGATCATGCAGATAAGAAAGGCGCCGCGATGAAGAGTCCATCAATGGCAGCGGGCGTACCTCACCTCTGGGGCCGTCGTCACCAGTCAGAGGCGATCTGGGGCCCAAGAAATCGATGAGCTTCATGGGTTTTCGGTTGAAGAAACAGAAAAATGCGTTGCGAAAACAACATAGGGCAACACGGTTCAGAGAAATTAAGATAGAACTAAAAGAGAGAAGACAACGTTGGAGAGAATAATAGAAAGAGGACGACAAGGACTCGGAGGTTAAATAGGGATATATAGTTAGTTTACCGTTGGAAATAGGATGGGGAGTGCCATCATCAATCTTCACAGTCAAGTTTTGAGAGTGCACTGAGGAGTGAGAGTTTTCTTTCCTAATTTGAGTCGGGTTAAGATTAGTGTACGTGGAGATTAATAAAAAAGGAAATAAGTTGAAGATTCAAGATTTATTTCCTAATTTGTTACATTATTTTTGTCATGTAATAGGACAGAACTTTCAAAAGGCTGGAAAAAATTGATTTATTTTAACAAAATGAAGAATTTAAAATGTTCATAATGATGGGTTTATTAAAAAAAAAAAAAAAGCGGGTAGTTACATTGCAAAAAAATTACACAAAATAAAGAAAAGAGACGGGGTCGGTAAGGGAATAATTTGAGTCAGGTTAAGATTAGTGCGCATAGGGAATAATTAATAAAAAAAAAAAGGAAATAAAAAGATTCAAGATTGATTTCCTACTAATACTAGAAGATCACCTTTTTTCTTTCTTAAGGGATTACAGGACAAGTACATTAATCTCTACTTAATTTTCCAGTGATAGACTCTTTTTTTTTTAATTATATAGAACGATTTTAATTTATAATTTTTCTATATTTCTGTTAATGTATCGCATTTTAGGAAATATATAGTGTTACGGCAGATGCACACGCACACTCATTACCATATGCTCTTAATCCTACCTGAATTAGAAAATTCTTTGCTGTTTAAGTTCAGATTTTTGGGTTTTGTCTTAATAAATAAATAAATAATCTTGCGATGAGAGATACCTTATGTTAGGAATGGTATCTTTGCATGCTAATCTAGAGAGATTTGAAATTGTAGGGTAGTTTTGTCACGTAAAATTTATAATTCTTTTCGAATTATGGAAATATCTTACTCAAAACTCTTCATTGAATAAGTGAATTGAGGATTTTTATGCCCATAATGGGAAGCAATGAAAAATTCAGCCAATTTCAAATAACAAGAGGGATTGGAATTACCGACTACTATAGTCGTACGATTCCCTAAAAAGAGACTAATGCTAGCAAATATTAAAAGATTCAAATACATTTAGTGCTGCAAATTAAAGAGAAATGCTAGATCTTAAGATAAGATTGACACACTACTATTATGATGTAGAAAATATTAATTGGGTATTGAATAAATGTCCCGACACATCATCAGTAGATTGGTTTTAGTTTATTTAGCAATACTCTTAAGATCTGTCTGTTTCGCTAAAAAATGAATGATTTAGAAAATATTTTCCTAAAAATTACTAATAATATTGCCTGAAATAATTAGAAAAAAAAATCATTATTGAAAATAATTTATGCCTAAAAATTTTCGCCAACAATGAAAATTCTTTTCATTTATATATTTTTGTAAGTGACAAACCTATCATTTTTAGGAAAAACACTTTTCAATATATGGATTATCTGCGAAACAGGCGAACTCTTGTATTAATCCCAATCTTTCTAGCTTCCTAACTCAAATGGGATTAAGGAAAAACTAATGCGTTGAGTGCTTCAACTAGGACAATCATCTAACATTGATTATTCACATCGTCTTTCCAGATTCAATCATTTCGGAGTCAGGAGGTATGTGCCTTTTTACTTAACCTGAGTTTGTTTAGATTTTTTAAAAAAAAGTGAAGTTTAGGCTCCGTTTGTATCGCAAAATTTCCTAAAAATTATTGCTTGTATCGCTTGATATAATTAGTTAATGAAAAACATTTTTATTAATAACAACAATTTATGTTGAAACATTTTTGTAAATGATAAAAATATTTTTCGCTCATTCAATTTTTGTAAACGATAGGGATGATCATTTTTAGGAAAATATTTTTTAAAAAATATTCATTTTTCACAAAACAAATGGATAGCGTCAATTTTTATCTTGCTTCGTGCTCCATACAAGACAGATTTTTTTTTCCTCAAAGAAAAGCTTAAACGGTCCAACAATGTATACGTGGCATATATTTTAACATTGCCTAATTAGCAAGTGTGTATTTCATTACTAATTGGCTGGATATCATTTGTGTTTTAAAATAGTTAATCAAAGCATGTCTTCTCACCAAATAAATCATCTTGGTATTTTAACACATCACTCCATGTCTATGACAATAACAAAATAAATAAATGTGGTTTTAGATCGAATCCAAATCTTAAATTTGTCAGCCTGCAAATCATTTCATGACCTGAAAAAACCATATGTTTGTTTCAAATTTGTGTATAATTCCCTAAATAAGAAATCATATATCATAGTGGGCAAATCTAACACCAAACTCATTGACATCTCCGTTACTCTTTCAACCGACTTTATTATGGAGATAGCAAGTTTGAATAAATTGAAACCTAAGACTAAAAATGACCATTGGGAACTCAGAGAGAGGGAAGGAGGGAGGGAGAGGCAACCTCCGACGCCGGTCACTAAATTCGTCCCGACCAAGTTTGGAAATCGAGAGACAGAAAAAGAAGACGAGCTTTTTATCGTCCCGACCAGGTGTGGATATCGAGAGAGAGCAAAAAAGAAGACGAGCTTTTTCAATTATATGCTGAACGACTGATCCTCCACTGTTAGTTTGGATATAGAGAAAAAGAAGACGAGTTTTTTCAATTATATGCATAACGACTGATCCTCCACTGTCAGTTTGGATATCGAGAGAGAGAAAACGAAGACGAGCTTTTTGGGACGCAAATATAAATTCTGGACTTCTTCCCTTTTTTGGTAGAATAAAGTATGGAATCAGGAAGTGAATATGGGCCAGTGAGGATTGCCAAGACTCGACCAGTGAAAAAAAGAAAAATTCATTAAGTTTTAAATTATTATTATTATTATTATTATTATTATTATTATTATTATTATTATTATTCATCATATTTTACATGAGAATAAAAAAATAAGAAATGACAAGATAACTTGGATGTATCAATGGAGAATATAAGGATTTTGAAAACAAGATAATTCCAGCTCAATTTGGAATGATACAGCTTTGTTTCAATCGAAGATGAGATATCCTTTGTCTCAAGTTAGTACAAAACCTTGATTTCCTTAAATAAAAACCGAAGAGTTACTTTCGGTGAAACATATTTTGTTACAAGAAATAGTTTTGGTGAAACTCTAATCATGAATAATCTCATCATTACCCACCGATGGGCAGCACAGCTGGTTGAGCTCTGCTACCTCAGTGCAGAAATAATGAGTTCGAATCTTCGCATTGCTAACATATCTTAAGTGGGGGGTCATGGTAATGAGATCCTGTGCTAGCTTCCCCTTAGGTATAGTCACTGCGTTGGGTGGTTGGCTGTCACTGATCGATAGCCCAGCGGCGCCAGGTGGTCAGCAAAGTCATTTTCAAAAATTGTTTGTAAAACCTGTTGGTGGAAATGACGTCAAATGTTCAAATTGTGGAGATTCAAAACACTTTGAGAAAGATTGTCCTAAAGTCTGGAGACCTATTAAGAAAAATTGGGTAAAAGCAGCATATTTTACTAACTCTCATGGACCCAAGAAAAAAATGGGTACCAAAGAAAAGATGAGTCATTTTTGCAGGATATAAAGAAGAAAGAGGATTTGGTAAGGAATTTTTATTCTCAATTTGACTTGGGCAATAATTCTCATTATACTTGATATTCGATATATCCTTGGTTGATTGAGATTTTATAATGATCATATTCCTTGATTTGCTGAAGAAAGAATCGCATGATTTGTTTTTATGACGAGATTTAATTTGATAGGTGTAATCATTTTTGATATCATGCTTAAAGACAAATGAATTTATTTGGTTTAATTTTATGCTCTCAAATTGTCATATTTTGCAAAGTAAAAATCTGATTCTACGTGATACTAATTTTGCAAGATATTTTTTTCTGAGATACTCAAGGATTTTATTCTCTCTGATTTTATCGTATTATGACTAAGTGAGAATTTATTTTTCAAGATATTATTGTGCATAATATTATTTCTTTGAATACTTTGTTACGATGAATTAAGAAAGAATATTTGATTATGGAGATTTTCTATTTTACTCTAACAAAATGGAAGGATCCAAATTGATGGATACCAAAAAGGGAAATGAGTTGATTGCAGGAAATTCAATAAGGCAAGGATGATTGCGAATCTACGCAATTTTTGGTGCAATCAGAAAATATCTCCTGCGACAATTGGTAATGATTTTTTTAATCAATGGTATATTTGAAATATATACCTCGGGTAAGAGAAATCTTTTATCCCGCCTTGCAAATCTCTACGTGCATTTATCATGATTTTGGATGATTGTTTATTATATTGCGAATATCTTCTGTCATAAATATAAGGTATTGCAATTTTGGCACGTGACATAAATATCTATTTTCCTTTTGCAAAATGCATATTTGAAATTTATGCTCAAAGAAATCTCTTTGATCTTGAAAGATATTCTGCATATTCATGGATATTCTTGCTATATTCTTAGAAGATATATTATATCTAGCAAGTTTGATCCGCAAATCGAAGAAAAATATTACGTGACATTTTTGCAAAGATGATTATCTATTATACAAGAATTTGCAGGTATCAACAGAATCTTCCATATGGATTTTGGAAAACTCGATCAGAAAACCATTAAGATTTTATTATATCTTCTGGAGGTTCAAAGATTCCATTCCTTGTGCAAAATTTTTGCTTATTGAGGAAATCCCTTATGCATCGTACAAAAGATTGAATAGTTCTGAATTTTAATATTTGATAATTTTATATATGCTATTCAACTTATTTATTTGAAGAAATGGCATTATATATTACATGGATATTATTTATGGAAAAAGTTTGTTAAGTTGATGCAGGTTGAATTCGAGATGAGCTTGATTGAAGAAAATAAATTTGCCTCGAATTTCAAAATGCAAGTGATCATTGCGGATGTTGTTGCTACAAAGGAAATACTGGAAATATATTATGTTCAACGTGCACAAGCAACAATTCTATTTGCAAATATTGTCATGATCACAGGGGGAGAAAGCAAATCCAAAAGAAAAGGAAAAGAATCGTGATCATCTCAAAAATGCAACAAATTGAGGGGGAGCTTTGATCAATTATGGAAAAATCTTTTTTGATTGATCGTGATCTTGTTATGAAAAGAAGGAAGGTAAATGTGTCAGAATTGTTAAGATCTACAAAATCCGGTTAGTGCATCTTTTATTACATTTTGTCATTAACAAATCTCTTATTGATATTATCATTTTATTATGACAAAAATGGTACGTAAATTTTATGATGCATCCGTGATTTTTATTGGATATTTGCTGATATAATCGAAGTGAGCTATATTGCATATCTTTAATATTTGATAAAAGCTGATTTTTGGAAATTGTGATTCATGCAAGATATTTGTTATCATTCTCTACGTGAATCCATTATCGCTTTTTGATTATGACAAAAAGGGGGAGAAGATATGAATATGCATATGTGTTGATTGGTTGATATTATTTATTGCATAATATTGAGCTGCGATTATTTTCTAAATATTATTATGCTCAATCTATTTGTTATCTTCTGATATCTTTTGATTTAAATTAATAAAAGCGTGTTTACAAATCTGCATATTCAGAGATTGTTTTGTCATCATCAAAAATGAGGAGATTGTTAGGGAAATCCCTTATGATGTTTTGAAGATGACAAAATAAATTAAAGGCTACTAACATGTTTGATGGTTGAGTAATAGACCATGCAAATGATAGAACATGTAAAGGATATTGTCAAAGTGTGAAGACGACCAAAAGACTGAACGTAACATATGTCCAGTATATTTTGAAGATTTCCAGACTTCGTGTCAAAGTCTGAAGACCGCCGGACTCAAGACTCAAAGTCGAAGACCGCCAGACTTTAGTGTCAAAGTCTGTTCTACATCGAAGTCCGCTCACTCGACTAATTCCTGCACTGAACGTGAATGATGAACCAGAAGACAGACTCTATGCTGAAGCTGAATTGGGTACGAGACCTTAAAGCTAAATCTGTTCGTAAGCAGATATGTTCAGACCCAAATTGTAAAGTCTACAGACTCAGATTGTAAAGTCTACAGCTCTCAGACTTTACATCTAAATTCGACAGAACGTAACTCAAGCCCAATCATATAACGGCTAGTGATCTGATTTGGATTCCACATCAAGATTGATTTGATTGATTCAATCTATTTGATTGACAATTGGATGTTGAAGACAAGATCTTTCTATACGAAGAAGCTTTACTTATGGAAACCAAGATTTCGTTTGTATGGGCGATCGGAATCAATTTGGGATTTTACCTTTGTCACTCAACGGCTACCAAATCTTCTAGATACAGAGCTGTCCAATGGGTATATTGGAAGATGATTCTCCGGGATGCTGTCCAACGGGTAGTTTGGAAGTGGAGGAGTATTTAAGGAGATCATGGACCGATGAGCAAGTAAGAGACGGAGCGTAGAATTTATAATTCCAAAGTCTGAGCGACCTTCGATCATATACTTGTCTCTTGAGAGCTTAAACGTTTATAATCGTGAGAGAAATACCAAGAGAGTGACTTGGTGAGATAGTGTGATCTACTAAGTGTTTACACTCGGAGTTGTAATCTATTGTTGATTGCATAATGGAATCCAGCCAAGAAGGCTGTTAGCGTGAGAGAGTGGACGTAGGCTTGGATTAAGCCGAACCACTATAATTTCTGTGTTCTTATTCTCTTCCCTAACTCCTTCGTTTAAAGTTTATTTTATTCCGCATATATTTGCCAAGATTTATCTTAAACACCTATTCACCCCCCTCTAGGTGTTCATACTAGCACTCTCAGTAACCGCCAAAGTGGCACGCTTGATTGGATTTGAGAAATTTCGATCTCGTATGCTGATTGGGATGTCTCCTGGTTTAATACGTAGTCATACTCTCAAAGGAGGTGATTATGTATTAGTTCATGGAGGGATATATGATGGTATGGTGGAAAGTGACTGATCCTAGTGGTTCATATGCCCAAAGGTGATGAATTCACAAAGATTTGAATATATTCTCATAACCGTTATCATGTGTGGGGAGTACACAATTACATGTCATGTATTTAGCCCAAAGATGATTATATGATTTTGTATGTAACTCTTTGGATGTGTACTTGTACGTCAAGTTACACAGTGCTCACATGATGCTAATTACATACATTGCCTGTTATTTTAGTCACATTTTCTGTAATTAATAACTCTAATATTATTGAGATTTTTACTAGTTCAAATTTTAAGTAATTGACTTATGATTTGTTACTTGGGAAAAGAGTAATAGAATTTGTTTACTGTCCATGAAGCGTTCCATTTAGGAATACTTGAAAAGTGGCTTGTCTACTGACTAGGGGTGAGCATGGTCCGGGTTGGTCCGGACCACCCCCTAACCCTAGAACCAACCCGTATAGTGTCGGTCCTCAATTTTTAGGACCGAGGACCGACCCTATTGAGCTTGGGACCAAGGACCGGACCGACCCAATGGGTTCGGTCCGGTTCCAGGGTCAACTCGGGACCGATCGATAATTTTTTTCGTCTTATTTTTTATATTCCCTAAAAAAGCAAACCTATAAATTCGAATTACACATCCATCGACAATGCAGTATTGTGCAACTAAATTATAAATACCAATACATATTTAGCAAATTTAAAATGACACAATAATAGAAATTTTGTACCTGCTCACTGCTCATCGAGATATGGGACAAGATGGAAAATTATTGTAATCATCTATTTTTAATATTCATAACACCATATGCAAAAGCGTTTTCCTGCATTTGATCATGTAGAGTCCACTCAACCAAAAAATGAACTTCACATCATTTGACTAGCAAATCACCGTAGCAACTGCAGTACTACTCTACTCTTCAAAAACTTCTACCATTTGATACAAATTGAAAAGCAAAGTGTAGCTGAAATTCATTAGTAAAATACAATTAAACCATAAAAAGTTCAAAATACTTAATATAAACCATAAATATATAACTTCAAATCTTGTTAATTCACTTGAATTTCTAAACACCTGAAAACAAAACAAGCGACACATAATTAATACTCAACAAAAGTTTTAAATTAAAATTACTATTAGTGCTATTGATAGAATATCTCAATATAATATAATATAACAAATATTTTACTTAGGTTTGAATATATAAAAGAATTATAAATAATATACAAGGTTGGTCCAGGGTTGGACCGACCCAAAACTCTTAGGACCGAGGACCAACCCGCACAGTGTTGGTCATGGAATTCCAGGACCAAGGACCGACCCAATCCCCTTGAGAACCGGACTATGACCGGCAGGGTTGGGCCGGTCCAGGGTCGACCCTTGACCACCGCTCAACCCTACTATTGACTGCGCTACTAAAAGATAATGGAAGCCTTAGTGGCTTAAAATTATATTTTGTTTAATACCGAAATTAGGACACATATGCAAAGATTTTTTTTTAAGTTCTAATAATATATACGTCTCATATAAGGTTGAAAATTTGTTTCCAAAAGTTTTCTGTTTAAAGAATAATCTCACACATGTCTAAAGAAAGAGTAGAAAAGTTGACAATGTTGATATTCTGTCTACTCTTAACGGTTATCTAAAGACTTCTATAGATTATTGTGGAAGTAAAATGATCGAGATAAAGAATAAATTTGTTAGAATTAGTCTTAAAGGTTGTCAGGCTTAATAGTAGCCGTGAATATTTTGGCAAGTATGACAATGAGAAATAACTTAAAGGGTCGTTTATCAAATATTTGGTGAATTCTGAGGTGATAACTTAATTACTATACTTGAAAATCCTAATAAAAAGATTTGGCCGGAAGGCATAATTACATCATAATAAACATGGTGATAGGTATGATTAGTAAGACTAATTTATCTAATCTTCTATGGGCTAATATTTTGAAAGCAACTTTTTCACACACAAAAGGTATTTCTTACCAAAGTTGTTTCATAAACTTCTTTTGAGTTATGGACTGAATGTAAATTACTTGAATCATATTAAATTTAGAGGTTATCTAATCCAATTTTAAGTGCATTGGAATTTAGATTCACTTAAAATTATTTTATATCTTACCCATATTGTTCAAAGGGGTATTGATTTTATGACTCTAATGAAAGTATAAGAATTATGGAATCACATACAGTAAAGTTTCTAAAGTTCGACATAGTTATAGAGAATAACTGCTCTCAGACTATTAAGGATAATAGTGAGATGGAAGATTACTGTGTCTTTTTTTTTTTTTTTTCGTAAAAGGTAAGAATAAGATCACTGTGTCTTTGTCTTTACTTATACAAACAATTGTGGTACAGACAATTATGAAATCTCCTATATCATAGACTAAACTTGTTGAGATTCAAGGTACTATTCTTGATATAGTTATAACGAAATTTCTCAAGCCTTTCAAGTGTAGAATGAAGTGGTTGTAGTTTTATTCAAGAGATTTGTTAAGAAAAGACAATCAATTATACCATCAGACTACATAGTATATTTGTGAGAATATGATTACAATATCCATTATATGGTTGATTTAACGACATATATACAAATGTCGTTTCTTGTTCTCAATCAAGTATGTGATTAGATGCCATAAAAAATGATAAAGTCTTCACTCTGAAAGAGTGGTGCATAGTTTATAATGAAGAAATAAATATTTCTTTCTAATATTTTTTAAAGATTCTTTCAGAGTGAATATGGCAGCCGGAGGAAATTTATTTTTCTCTAAATACTCTGAGGTCAGTGGGAGGAAATTTATTTTTCTTATACCCTCTATGTCTTATTCTACTATGGAAGCAAAATTTGTAACATTCCTTTAGATTGTTACTTGGGCTAATAGGCTCTAGAACCTCATTAAGGAGTTGGTTATATTTAACTTTATGTATAGACTCATATAGTTGTATTGCGATAATTAATTTGTACTATTATTTATTAACTACAGACGTCTTAAGGGGTCTAAATACATGTCAGTCAAATATTTTTTACCATAAATAAACAGTACAAAAATGCGGCGTTATAATATAGCATATTTCCACAGATGATGTGGTTGCAGATCTACTAACTAAAGGATTGCGCTCTTCTATTCTTGAATGACATGTCATTAATATAAGGTAAAGAGTATAATGAGATACTGTTGTTTAGTGGGAGCTATTTTGGTTTTATTCTGATAAAGTTCACATTTGTGTTCGTTATACTTAGTAACGGTATAATATGTATCCACTTTGCATTCAATAAAATATTTTTTGAATGTGTTGCTATTATATTGAATACATATTGATAAAGTCTCAATATATTGTATAAATCTTGAGTGAAGGCTAGGGGCATCGGGTTATTAGCCCTGTAGATATGCCTTGTTATAAATTAAAAAAAAACGTTAACGGTAACGATAAGGCATATGTGGGTTCATTGGAACCATAAAGACATTCTCTAGTGACACAACTTTTTTGTGACGCTTAAGGTAAGAGAATGTTGACTGACAAATGAAATCTCTTTATAAGAGATGTTATTCATTTGACACACGACTATATTGAATTCATATGAATAAAGTTGAGAATATTCGTGACGATGGAATACTTTGTGTATATACATGTAGTTACTGCCATGATTCGGTATTTGAGACTTTATGGGATATGATTGACTATTAAGAATTATCTCTGAACCAATGTATGCACACACATTACAATTTCAATTAATATAGTTCAAGTAGGAGAATGTAAGAGTTTTCCTAATGTTTACTATATTAATTGATATTGTAATTTACTGTTTTACAGTTATTGTAAAACGGAGTTGATCTAAAGTGAGATAGAATGTTTATTAATTAGTTTAATATGGGGCTAGTTAGTGTGGATCGAGTTGAGCCTAGCCCATAATGAGGGAGCCTGGTTGGAAACTCTATAAATAGTGCTCAAGTCTCTCCTCTAACCATAATTATCACATATACACTTACACCTAGCGCTAAAGGGTGAGGGAGCCGTTCCATTGAGCCAGTGATATGAAGGGCAATAGAGGAGAATGACTTGCACGTGGAACATAGGTTTTTTGCTTTCGCTTCAAGAACGATGTATTCTAAATTAGGTGCATTAATCTTTTTATTTAATTGTTTGTGTTCTTGTTCTGGTTATAGAAATCTTGGGGTTGCGCGTTTTGCATCCAACAAAGTGCGCACTTCATAACTTGATTTTGTGCAACCGTAGTTCTATCACTCTCAATGATCTACAACCCAAAATCTGTGGGATTTCCACGATTCTAATTTCTTGCTGTCTCTCCAAAGAAAGAAATAATATGGATCACGAGAAAGTAAAAGAAACCCATTAAGATGTTCGATTTCTTTGATTGCAAAATACCTGCAATTGTCATCAACCTCTTGCCGCCAGCACCGTCAATGGCCTCTTTGTCCAATGTTTTCGATGTTACAAGCATTGACGATGATAAGGAGAATCAGAGCCAAGAAGAGGTTTCATCCCCACGTTCCCTACTCAAACCTGCAATAACATTCAAGAAAGCTTCAATTTCTTGGTCATGAACAACAGTGGCAGCAACCCGCATCGAAATATTGATCCCACCCTGCTTCAAGCCAACGAGCAACGAAAAATTAAGAAGACATTCGGCATGAATAGATCGCTAATAGTTGGGTGATTAAAGTATCATCTAATCCTAAAGAGTGACGATGAATGACTCAAAAGTCCTTTTCAATCACACCCTATGGCATGATAGAGATTGTGATCACAAAACTATATGATGGGTATATGTCATTACATCCTATCTTAGTCAGACCGAATTTGGTCCGTCTTAGACGGCTTCCATGCCTCATCACATGACTGTTATCAGTTTTCCAAATAGAAAACCTACTGTCAATTTCCAAGCGCCCAAGAAAATATTGTGCATGTGGTGTTGCAGAGGATCTATGAAAGAACCGAAAGCCAAAGGGGCATCAAGACATATTCAGGAATGACAGGATGGATAAAGAAGAGATCAGAGAGTGGTTGAATTCCAAGTCTAAAGCAGAAGTTCATTGAGAAAAGCTTCTTGAGATTTTTTTTTTTTGGTCGTAACTTCATATCTTCGTTTAAAAACCAAACCCACTTGCGGTGGTATCCAAACAGAGCCGATCCCAGAGGGCCTGCAAAAGGCTTGTCAACCAGTTCTTGGGGAGGGCTTTATTCCTATGGCATTTTGCTATCCAATCAGCTACACTAAGGCCCTATTATAATGGGCTATCTTTAAAGTTGAGAAAAGAAGCAAAAGCCCACCGGCCTCGCTGATCAGTGCACATTCTTCCCAAAGCACGTGCTCTGTAGACTTGAAGCTGTTCACTAAGCTGAGACAATCTGACTCCAAAGTGAGCTGTGCCGCACGTGAGAAACTTCATTGTCTCCACCGTTGCTAGAATTTCAGCTTGCTCAGCCTAGGAGATGCGCACGTTCTTCGCAAAGACATCAATCAAAATCTCAATAAAATTGCGACGCAGACAGGCGACTGAATCTTCTTTTCACCTTGATAAGTACGCCGCACCAAGATTTATATTCAATTCCCCTTTTTTTCTGGTGGATCAGATCTTTCTTCTTTCTCTGTTTCCAAGGAAAGCCTTTTTGTTAATCCTAAGATTTATCAGAAGTGTCTGGGACACCCGACAAGGATTCTTGGTTCGACTCGATGTACGCTGTAGAAGAGAAAGAAAGCACAAACGCAAACACTTCTCTAGACAGCTTTTCCCACACTTCTGTTCACGCACACGCTCAGGCAAACACAGGACCAAGTTAGAGATCGTGAATAAAAGAAAGCAAAGGAACCCATGAATACGTTCAATTTCTGCCAACCCCAAATCTCCTCCATTCATTTTTTTATCACTCGCCCCCTCTTCGTCCAGCCGTTTAGATGTTGCCAACATTAATGATGACAATGAGAATAATAATCGGTGCCAAGAAGAAGTTGTATCTCCGTGATTTCGGCTAACCTAACTTGTACCCCACTAATACCCTCCACTAACATTCGAGAAAGCTCATCTTTCTCGATCGGTGACAACCGCACGCATGTATAAAATCTAACATGAAGAAAAGCAGCATGCACGTATTCAATCTAGGACTTTGGTGAGTACTTATCCACGGTTTGAATATTAACTTCTTCGACATTGATTCGATCAAAGATTGATTGTTTTTTTGCCACACTTATATTGTAGTATATGTTATTGCAAGTCAATTTTGTGAGGAAAAAATTTGTCCAATGATTTTGTTAGACCTCACGTCGGTTGAAAATCGTCGAAGTGATGGCCGACCGTCCTGACCATTGAATTCAATAATTAATTCACTTGTCCTATGATAAATCTAAAGAAAGTATGTAGGTTTTTTTAGATCCATTCCTTTTACCACCTAATTTTGCCACTCTAGAGAGGGTACTAGGTAGATTTACCCCCAGTATTTTAGGGAGGAAAAAGAATGCACTAAACCAATTGCCATTCGTGAAAAGCGAAAGCTAATTTATGGATTGAGTCAATTTAACATGATAGTATAACACGAATTTCACTTGCTCATTCTTGGATGCGGTGCAATCAATTCTGTCTATGCACGAGGATTAGTACCCAAGTCCAAACAAGAATTTTGTTGAGAAAAACAATAAGATATCTCATCACTTTTTAGGGTTAATACATCAAAAAATCCAAAATGGTACATTTGATAAATATACTTCAAACTAATTTTTTTTTACCACTAAAAATCTCAAATTGGTACGTATGTAACAAATACACCACAAATTAATTTTTTGACTACAAAAAACTCTAAATTGATATATTTATGACAAATTTAATCTTTGTCAATTTTCGTATCCTGTTGGCATCCCAACTATAGCCTCAAGAAGTCATTGGCTTCTGGAGGAGCAGCAGAAATGGAATTAGATAACCCAAAAAAAAAAAAACTAACCGAAATCAGAACCAACAAAAGAGAGTTTTTAAGAAAAAGTTCAATTGTTTTGCAAAATAAATAGACTCTAAAATTCATTAATTTTTCTTGAATTTGAATTAGGTAGAAGTGATCTCCTGTTACGGATGAGGGAGCAGATGATAACTGCAGTATACAGTGCCGTCGCTTTATATGGAGTATATTATTGACAAAGTAAATAAAAATAGAGCAGCAAGTCCAATCAAGAAACAGGGAAATAACAATGAGGAAAGCAGCGATTATTGTGTCTCAATAAGAATATTAGTTTAGAGAATAAATTAATAGAAAAGGATTATAAATATACATGTACGTATGTATTATATACACACGCCGGTATTGGTGCACGTGTCGCTGAAGCCGCCTTCCTACAATCGAATCCTTAGTCAATCTCCGACAGCTCCAAAAAGATAAATAATCTCGTTCACCCGTCGCCTGCCTTCTGGTTTGATTTCCCTTTCCGAAAGATTTCGTCAGCTTTCGCATTTGTGTTCGTCATTCTCGTTATAATTCCTTTTTGTCTAATCTCCCTTACTCTCGTTCACCTGTCGCTTTTGTCGGCCTTTCATGCTCCTTCGTTCTCGTTGTTGTCTGATATCCCTTACTCTCGTTCGCCTCTCGCTTTTGTCCAGTCTTCCCTGTAAATACCATCACCGATTGGCCCCGATTCGCTCCCCCAGACCACCACCACCCTCCCAACCCACACTCTGTTCCCACTCACACTGCGGCAATGACAGGATCAAGCCCAGCCCCACCCCCTCTGATCGACTTCCTCGGCAGCCCCGGCAACTTCTCCTCCTCTCCAATCCAGAATGCCGACACTGTGACACCCCCTCCCAACCCACACACTGGGGCAATGACAGGATCAAGTTCAGACCCACCCCCTCTGATCGACTTCCTCGGCAGCCCCCGCAACTTCCCCTCCTCTCCAATCCAGAACGCTGACATTGTGACACACCAAGAGGGTAAGTAGACACATTTCATTCATTTGAAATATACGAAAGTTATCCTATGGCGACCTCCGTGTAGTTTACATTAATAAAGAAAAGAGAAGAAGAAGAAAGGAGAGAAGGAAAGAGACAAAAGGAGACTTTTTTCCAGCTGTCTTATGGTGTACCTGAAACGAGAACTCCCAGAGCCGTCGACCTTTGACGTAACCCGCTTTGTCTGTGCAGAGAGGAATAGATCATCTGACGTCTCCACGGAGTTGACGCTCCGCTTGTACCCGGGGGAGATCACAAAGAAGCTAACGAAAAGTGACGTTGATCACTCGGCACGGCTGCTGCTTCCGCTGGACTGCCTGAAGGCCATGCTCCGCGATATGGACGACGAGATGAGGAGGCAGGTCGAGAGCACGGAGGGGATGGGGGTCGGCGTGGTGGACTTAAAGACAGGCAACGAGTACCAGCTCGTGTTCCGCCGCTGGGGGTCGTCGCGCAGCTACGTGCTGAACAGTGGCTGGACCAAGCTGTTCGTCAAAAGGCAAGGGTTGAAGGTCGGGGACGAGGTCGGGATGTGCTGGAACAAGGGCTCTCGCAAGTTCTACTTTAAGGTCCTTTAAGGTCCTCCAAAAGGTTGCTTGTGGCACGAACAATGCAGCAGCTTGTCTTTTTGTGTACCGTCTTAACTGTGGCTTCCCACATGTCTATCTTTATCTCAGTACCGCATCTTTTATGTTTTCAACCCGCTCGATTAAGAATTTGAATCCAATAAATTGATTTCCGGTTCGCATGAGAAATCTCCTGCTCGAAATTAACACAAAACTTTACTTTCCTTAAATTACTTTTGATGAAAGATATTTGTTGTGAGAATAATTTTGGTGAAATTCTAACCACGAATTATTTCACCATTAAAGGGTGGATCTTTTCAAGTATGCAATGATAGATTCTTGCCGTCTTGACTTTCATGCCCGTCTCTCCAGAAAAAAACAAAAAGCATGGATCAAAAGGAAGTGAAGAAATCCATGAATACTTTCGATTTCTTCCAACCCCAAATGTACTCCGATCATCATCGATCATCTGCCGCCGGTACCATCCATGGTCTCTTCGTGCCGTGTTTCTGATGTTGCCAACATTAACGATGACAATGAAAATAATAATCGGAGCCAAGAATTTTTATCTCCACGTTTTCGGCTAACCCTCTCGTCTCTTTCGGTCGGGTAGATTCCGTCGAAACCAATCTGACTACCACGTAACATAAAGAAAGCAAGTCCCGGACAGCGATGTCAGCCCTGTTTTCTCCTTTCAATCAAACAATGATTTCAATAGGGCTCGACTTTTGGAGAGACCCAATATTTTCTCCGACTTTTGAGAGAGGAAAAGAAGAGGAAGATAGGGGACGCCACGATCCATGGAAACCGCTCAATTTGGGAAAGACTAATATATGCAATTAATTCCTAATTGAATGTGTTTTCTTAAGAGATACTGGAAAATGACACGTGGATTTATAAGTTTTGTACTTTGTCATATTAAGTTATCATGTTTTAGGAAACATATAATCTTATGCCCCCCTCCCCACAAACACGCAACTATAGTTCAATCAGGCACTTCACAATTGCGCAACTATAGTTCGATCACTCTCAAAGATCTAAGGCGTGAAATGTGTGGGATTTCTACACTTCTAATTTAATGTCATCTCTTTAAAAAAAAAATAACATGGATCAGAAGAAAGCGAGGCGTGAACTGCCGGTGCACTTCTAATTCGGTGCAATGCTGGATTCTTTGACGTTCTTTTCCTGTTGTGTCTTGACAGTAAAGGACAGGCGAGTCTTGACGAAGGAAGAGAGGAAACCAATCCGCTGCACCTCCAATAAATTTAAATCGATCCGCTAATGTAGCCATATCTAGAGTTCGGATTCTTGATGACGAGACAGCGTCGACGGAGGATCTTGTATCACGTGACTCGTTCTTGGATCGATCTTCATTTGAACAGAGACCCCAATCCGTGGGTTTTGGAGTTTAAGGGGAAATCAAGAACCGATGATCTTGCGGCCAATTTGTTCGAGAATGTTTTTGCTACCGATAATAATTTATATTTAAACAATTTTGTAGACGATAAAAATATCTTCTATTCATTTATTTTTGAGAGTGATACAAGTGATTTTTTTAAAAAAATATTTTTCAGATCATTTGTTTTCCGTGAAACAAGCGAAGAATGGGATTGTCTCTCTTTTTTTATTTTGTAATAAATATGTTGTGTTATCGCATTAGGAGATAAAATCGCTCAACACATGCACACGTACAATTCACTTTCCTATTCCATTTTGCATATGGATTCACCATAAATGAGGAAAACCTTGAACTCCATCTCCGAGATTAATCAAAGATTAACCAACAAGCATCCCAACCCAAAATGTTTCTCTTAATCCAACCATAATTAGGAAACACTTTGAAGTTCAAGCGCCTACTTTACAATTAAAACAAATCTCTCGGTCTTCACACTTCTACTTTCTCATTGTCTCTCCAGAGAAAAGAAATAACATGGATCACAAGAAAGCAAAAAAAAAACCCATCGAGATGTTCGATTTCTTCAACTGCAAATCTCCTCCAATCGCCATCGGTCACTCGCGGCCGGCACCATCAGTGTTCTCTTCATCCTGCATTTTCCATGTTACCCCCGCTGATAATGGCGAGAAGAAGGAGAATTGGAGCAGGGAAGAAGTTTCATCTCCACGTTCCTGGCTATCCTTCAACTCGTTCCCTACTCAAACCTGCAATTACATTCAAGAAAGCTTCTCTTTCTCAGTCGTGAACAACAGCAGCGGTGGCCTGCGTTGAGATATTGATCCTGGCCCGCTTCGGAGAAGCAAGTGACGAACATTGAAGGGAACATTCGGCATTAATGGATTGCTAAGAGTTGAGCAATTCATGGATCACCTGATCTTAAAGAGTGATGATGCATGACCCGGATGTCCATTTCGACTGCACCCTACAGCATCGTGGAGATTGTGATCATGAAACTAGATGATGGATTTATGTCACATCGTATCCTAGTCGGACCAAATTTGGTCCGTCTTAGTCGGCTTCTGTGCCTCATCACATGCCTGTTATCAGCTTTCCAAATAGGAAACCTACTGTCGATATCCAATCGCCCAAGAAAATATTGTGCATGCGGTGCTTGCATAGGATCTTAGAAAGTACCGAAAGCCAAAGGGGGATCAAGACATATTCGGGAGTGATGAAGAGGATGGACAAAGAAGAAAACAGAGAGCGGCTGAATTCCAAGTCCAAAGGAGAAGTTTATTGAGAAAAGCTTCTTGACACTTATTTGCCATCGTCCATGCACGAAACGAAAGCGTCTCTGACCATTGAATTCAATAACTAAACCATTCCTTCTACCACCTCACTTTGCCACTCTCTAGAGAGAGTACTTGCTAGATTCACCCCCAGTTTTTTGGGGAGGAAAAAAGGTGCACTAAACCGATTGCCATTCGCAGAGAGCGAAAGCTGATTTATGGATTCGGTGGACCGAATATGATAGGATAACACGAACTTCACCTTCTAGTTCTTGGGTACAGTGCAATTGATTCTATTCATTGCACCAGGATTAGTACCTGAGTTCAACTAAGAATTTTGCTAATAAAAACTAATAAGATTTCTCATTACTTTTTAGATTAATACTACGAAAAATTCTAAATTATTGCACCTGTGAAAAATATTTCTAAAACTAATTTTTTGACCTTCAAAAATCTCTAATCAGTACATTTGCTATAAATTTCTGTTTTGTTCCGTTAAATTAGATTAATACAACAAAAAACAACAAGATTACTAAAGTGCACTGTGCTTGGCCAAAAGGCCACATTTTCATTGGCCAATTAGAGTAATAATTGATTTCCTCGATTCCTAGTGGGGCCTCAAGATTTTAGACATATTTACGTGTTGCACTAGATTCTGTAACTTTTGGGACAAGAGTTTCGTGAGATCTAACAAAATCGTTGAACCAATTTTTTCCTCACAAAATTGAAGCGTCGTGTGTGTGAATGCTTACTGGGCAAAGACATGTAGAGGAATCGTAAATTATGTCAATGTTCGAGCCATAAAATCTTGCGTTAAGATTTGTGAATTTCTTTGTGAGATTGAGAGATTATTTTGCATGGAATTTAAGGGCTAAATATTGAGTGGGTTATTAAGTGTAATTGGGGCTTAAGAGTATTTGAATGATTCGAATGTACAATCTTTGTTGTATCATTTAATCTATAATAAAATTCATTGCTGCTCTCTCTATGAACATAGTTCACTACGTCTGAACCACGTAATTCTAATGTTCGATTTATTTCTTTATTCTGTCGATTTTATTATTCAATCGCTCTCTTTTTCACAACATCATTCATGTTATTACTTTTTCTGAAGAGACGACACAAAATTAGAAGTGTGAAAATGCCATGGATTTTGCACCTTAGATCGTCAAAGAGTGATCGAGCTATAGTTGTGCAAAATCAAGTTGTGAAGTGGTGTTACTTTAATACAAAGTATTTATTAATTCAAGTTGGATCAGTGAAAAAGGATCAAAGATAGTGCAATGATTGTCTATTTGTGTGTGTGTTTTTTTATTGGGGGGAGGGACATAAGACTTGATAATTTAATATGATGAAGTACAGAAGTTATTAATCCACGTGTGATTCTCCTGTATCTCTTAAGAAAACATATTCAATTAGGAATTAATTGAATATATTAGTCTTTCCCAAATTGAGCGGTTTACGTGGGTCCTAGCGTCCTCTAACTTCCTCTTCTTCTTCTCTCTCAAAAGTCAAAACATTAAACAAGCCTACTGGCAGGACCATCGCCTCGTTGTGCACCACGTCAACAGTCGACATCTTGTGGAACATGCCAAAAGTGGAACGGGTCGGGGCCCGCCATGACCTTCTGTCCGTACGATTTAGCGACACGGGGGCTGCTTTAAGCGGGGAAAAGGTTCCGTTGGCGTCCAAGAATCTATCAGCGGCAAATTAGAACGTGAAAAGATCCACCGTTTAATGATGAAATAATTTGTAGGGTTTCGTCGAAACCGTTCTCATCGAACTTGTATTTAGGGAAACCAAATTTCTATATTAACTCCAGACACATGACATTTTTTCTTCCATTCAAACAACATTTAAAATTCCAAACGAGTCAATATTTAAGATGCGTTTGGTTCAAAGATTTTCAATGGATTTTTTCACCTCCAAAATCCCTTAGAGAAAAATGCTAGACTGTTTGGCAATAATTTTGAAGTAACTTTCAAGTAAAAAATTAGTTTTGAGAATATTGAAAGCCTAATGCTAGCTTTGACCTTTCAAAGCATTTAGTCAAATGCTGAATTTTTTTTTCCAAAACTATCATTACTCAATCTTCAAATTTCTTATTTTTCCATTCTTATTATTTTTTAAAATGCTAAAATAATGCTAAAAAAATCAAATTTATATAAATGCTAAAAAAATTAAATATATTTTGGTCTTTTTAAAGATAAATTATTTATATATTTGACTTTTTTTAGCATTATTGTCAAAATTTATATTTAGAAAGTTGCATACATTATTTTTTTTTTTTTAATTTTAAACAAATAAAAAAATTCTGACGAAGGGTTTGGTCTTTCTAAAAATATATATATGTATTTTATTTTTTAGCACTATCTTCAAATTTATATTTAAAAAGTTACATACATTATATTTTCAATTTTAAACAAATAAAAATTAAAAAATTTCAACGAATGATTTGGTCTTTTAAAAAAAATTATATATATATATATATATATATATATATGTATGTATTTGATTTTTTTAGTATTATTGTCAAAATTTATATTTAAATGTTGCATACATTATTATTTTTTCAATTTTAAGCAAATAAAAATTTAAAAATTTCAATGAAGGATTTGGTCTTTTTTTTAAAAAAAAATTATATATATATGTATTTGTTGACACCTATTTTTAGCAAATCTAGGAAAATAAGGAAAATAACAATTGCATTGGAACAAATAAAAGGAAAAAATGGGGGAAATTTATTTAATTGATTATGCATGGAAATTTGAAATTCGATGATCATTTGGATTTCGTTAAATGCAGAAGCAATTTAAAAATCAAGTGAATAAGAGGCAAGAATTTTGTAAAATGGAAGAAATCTGAATAGATTAAACGATTTATGTGCTTGATTTTTTTTTTTTTTGGATGCAAATGAAGATGGAAAGTTGAAAGTTGCTATAAAAATGGCCATCTGAAAATCACTATAAAGGAGCCATAATTTTCGTGAGCCGAGGGGGGGGATTCGGAAAAATCAAGAGAGAATTCGTAAAAAAAATTTCCTTCGTTCTTTGAGAGAGAGCGTACGAAAGGAAAAAGCTTTAGAAGAGAAAAAAAGTCAAAAAAGTCAAAAAAAGAAAAGAGGGAAGAGACGTGAGGGCAGAGAGTGCAGCGACAAAGAGAGAAAGAAAGGACGTGCAGCAGAGAGAGAAAAAAAGAGAGGAAAAAGATGAAGCACTGTTCATCTTCTTCGTGAAGACTCCTCAGCCGGTGTCCAGTGCCGCTCGACGCCCACAGCAACCGCCTGCTGTCCTCTGCGCCGGCCATCGCCTCAGCCCACCTCCACGGCCGCACCTCCACCCGCGAGCCCTGCATTCGTCGCACGCGTCTCCCATCCGCGCCGGTCCCCCGCCCGCGCATCCGCCGAGCGTCGACGACCGCACGTCTCCCTCCTCCTGCCGGCGAGCCCTGCACCGACAGCCCGCGCCTGCTCGAGCGCCGCGCACCACCACTGCTGCAGCCCCTCGCTCGGCACTCACCTAAGCCCAGCGCTCCTCCTTCGGTGATCTACGCCAGCCCCGCAACGCCCGCAACCCGCGACCAGCAACTCAGTGGTCCATCCCCATTTGTTCGACGCCTGGACCAGCAGCCTGTGCAGTCTCCGCCGCACCTCAGCCCGTGCCGATCCGCTCACTGCTGCCAACGTCGCCGCCCAGCGACCCGCGGTTCAGCTCCGCTTCCGCCTGCGCATCCGTTCGGGCCAGCACCTCTGCGCCACCTTGCTAGTCGCCGCCCCTCGCCTGAGCAACCACCAGCAGCTCGCTCGAGCGCCGCCACTACAGCCACATCTCCCTTCGCCAGCAGCTCGGGCTGATCGCCGCACCTCCGCGCCCCTGCAGCAGCCCGCGACGCCACTGTTCGTGGATCGCTGCTCCCGCCGCCTCACCCGCGCCTGCACCAGCGACGTCCGCAGATCCGCCGCCGCGCCTCAGCCCGTACCACCACCGCCTGCGACCTGCTCGCCCATCGCTGCCGCTGGTCCACCCGCGCTTACTCCCCACGGCTGCCAAGCCTAATTTTTTGAAAAAAAGATAACACATTAGGTAGTTTTCTTTAGTTTATTTTATTTTATTTTATTTTACTTTTATATTTTTTAGTATAATTAGTCTTTAGTATATGATTGTAAATTCAACATATCACCTGATTCGCAACCGCGCCAGGATTTTTTATTTCATCTATAAGGCCTTAGATGAAATAATTAATTAAGCGGGAATAAAATTAATATTTTGATCTTTAAGGCTTAAGATCAATTTATCGATTTTACCAGCGAAATATTATCCCTTGATCTAAATGATGTGTGATATCCTTGGTTTAGCTTGTCATGATTGCTTTGTTTATCTTGGAATGTGTTTCGGTTATAATATTGCATGTTTTAGGGTTTACATATTTAGAATAGGAATCTTATTTCGAATTTTAAAATAAAAAATAAAAAAATCAAATCAATCAATTTAGGTTGCTAGATTTTTAATTTGGATTGCATGTTTAATTATTTGGCAATTATTAATTTCGAAATTAAACAAAAACAAAAAAATCATCATATACTTGTCATGTAGTGTTAAAGCATATTTTGCACGTCATTGCATATAAGGACTAAGGGTGCGTTTGGGAAGACTTTTGGGGAAAGTCTTTGGGAAAATGCAAAGGCCTTTGAGTTGAATGTGTTTTCCAAAATGCAAATTGTGTTTGGTAAATTGTAATTTAAAAGCCCTTTGTGAAGTACCTTTGAGCGAAATGGTGTTTGGGGGACAAAGGGCTTTTGTGAAAAAAAAAAAATATCAAAAGAAAAAAAAAAATAAAAAATGAAAACCAAAGAAGGGCGGGCGGCATCCGGCGGCCGGCGGCGACCCTCGGCGACCTCCGCGACCCCGATCCGGGGCCGGCGAGGTCGCGCGACGCCGTCGCGACCTCCGGCGACCTCGGATCCGGGCCGGCGAGGTCGCGCGACGCCGTCGCGACCTCTGGCGACCCCGGATCCGGGTCGGCGAGGTCGTGCGACGCCGTCGCGACCTCCGACGACCCGGATCTGGGGCCGGCGAGGTCGTGCGCCGCCTCGACCTCCGAGAACCCCGATTGGCCGTCGCGAGGCTACGCAACCCCGCCCGAGGTCGGGGGACCTCGGCGACGGCCGCGCGCGAGTTCGGGGGACCTCGGCGACGGCCGCGCCGGGTCGCGCGACCTCGGCGGCACCGCCCCGGGTCGCGCGACCCCGATCGGCCGTCGCCGAGGCCACGCAACCCCGCCCGAGGTCACGCGACCTCGGCGAGGGTAGCGCCCAGGTCGCGCGACCTCGCCGGCGGTCGCGCGACCTGGGCAACTGCCGCGGGGACACCCTCGACGAAGAAGATGAACAGTACTCCTCACAAGGGCAAAAACGGAGAAACAAAAAGTTCGTAAGGATAATTTCGGAAAAAATAAAATGAACAGTACCCAGAACTTACCGAGAAATTTGAAATGCCCAAGGCGAGGGTAGCCCCGCTGGGGCTTTCGGCTCTTCACAAGGCGGCCTTCTCCAAAGGGGGCTTCAAATGTTTTTGCCAAACACCCCCACTTTAGCCTAAACATCTTTAGGGGCTCAAAGGTACTTGGCAAAGTGGTTGCCAAACGGAGCCTAAATTGCACTTAGTTCAATTCTAGATAATATTTTTTTCTTAATTTGTTATAAGTTTAGGTATTTTTTTTAGATATATTGCATTTTAGGATTATTTAGGTTAAGATAATGTTTTAGTTTAAATTAGGATTTGGCTCAACCTAATTCCTAATATAAATTAAATAGGATCTTAATCTAATTAGGTAATTTTCACATTTCACCTGAAAAATACAAAAAAATGTCATAGGTTAAATTAGTTTTATTATTTATGATAAAATGCATTCTTTTAGGAAATAGAAAAAATGTCATATGCACGTCATTAGGGCTAGACTCTTGGGATGCATGTCATTTAGTATTTTTGCTAGGCCTATTTAATTAGAAATTGCATGTCATTAGAATTATGTCATTTAGTTAATATTGCATTACATATTGCATGATTTTCATTAATTAAGTGAAAACAAAAAAAGAAATTGCGTGGTAATTAGAAACCATATCTAGGGTTGTTGATACGGTTTTTAACTTAACATTGCAGATGCTTTCGTTGCTTTGAGGTAAGTTTTTGCAATTTATTTATTGTTTATTTGGGTGTTAAATTGGTGGATTGCGCACCCGCATGTTCACCTCACATGTTGAGAAAATAGATTTAAAATCAATTTAAGCTGCCTGCAAAAACATTTTTTGAAAATAAAAGAATGGTACCGAAAGGGCATTAGAGAAATCTAGTGTAACCAAGTCCCCGTACCCATAGTCTCTGGTTCGTAAGAGTAAAGTGAAACTCCCGTTACTTTACTTGGGTTTCTAATCGACCCACCAAAAAAATAGATTAGTGGCGACTCCTGATTAAAAATCATTTGCATGTTAAGAATTCAAACCTAAGTCGCGAATTGGTATGGGCTTGGGAGAGCCCGAGCTAAGCTTTTAAAGACTTAGTAATCCATTAACCGAGTTTTAGGTGGTGAACCCGAAAAAAAATCTGGTCGCGACAAAGTATTTGATTTTTTTTTTTGCATTATTGTCAAAAACTTATATTTAAAAAGTTGCATACAATAATTTTTTTTCAACTTTAAGCAAATAAAAATTAAAAAATTCCGATGAACGGTTTAGCCTTTTAAAAAAATTTATATATGTATTTAACTTTTTAGTATTATTGTCAAAATTTATATTTAAAAAGTTGCATACATTATTTTTTTTTCAATTTTAAACAGATGAAATTAAAAAAATTAATATTAATCACATAAAGGGCTTTTCATATATGTTTTCTACTCCGACCAAAAATATATATATATATGTTTTCTACCAAACGGCATTTCTCTCAAAGTTGCTTCTCAAAACATAGTTTATCAAACGGTTTTTGCATTTGCCTCAAGTCGTTTAGGCTAAATTAATTTGCATTTTTCTAATGAGCTTTCAAAATACTAAACCAAACGCACTCTTAATTAATGGTTGGCGTCACCTTTTTGTGATTCACAGTTAACATGACTAACCAATTCTTTCCATTTTTAAACATGCGAAAACGTGTAACGACAACTCAATACACACAAATTTCAAGCAACGCATGCAAAAATAAAAACCAGGCACTTTCATTTCTTATTTATATATGTTTTAGGTACAAGGTCAAGGTGCACTAGGGGACAAGCAAAAGGTACTTTACTCCGTACTATACCCAAAAACTCAAGTCTGTATAATCCCAATTTGGATACTACGTATGTACTATGTCATCTATATGTCCAATATCTTGGCTTGTCTTCCCAAAATGCTACTAATCTGAAAAATAATGATGTACCACGAGTGAGCACAAAGCTTAGCAAGTAAACTACTGGCCTATCTATACAACATAAGTTAATAAACTACTGGCCATCGTTAGGCATGCAGCGGTGAAGGAAGGAGGAGGAAGAAGGAGGATGAAGGAAAAAGAAAAGGAAAAAGAAAGTAAAAATGAAAAATAAAAAAATCATTTTTTAAAACATACAAATAATTAAAAAAATCATTTAAAATATATATATAAATAAAACTAATTTTCTAGTAAATTAAAAATATTAAAATTCAACTTTTGATCATTTTTCCCAAACAATTAAATTAGCTAATGAACGGTGGAAAATATTTTCCACTCAAAATTCGGATTTTGAACACCAGAAAATATAGTCATTTTTCAAGAAAATAACTTAGAAAATATTTTCTGAAACATGATATTTTCCGCGAAACAAACAAACCCTTAGAGCTAGAACAGTAGTGATGGAATCTTGCTACTATTCAATTCTTGTTGAGTGTTTCTTTAAAGCCCGATTCCAATGTTTTCAATATTCTAGAGTCGTTTCTTCTCTATTATAGTAATATACAAAATTTTCCATTCCGTTCTTATATATTATATACACGCATTAAGGTATGCTTTAGAGATAAATATTTTGTGTTGGATTCTTTAAATGATATTTGATTAATCTAGGACATGAATGAAGTTCAAGGTTTCCTACTTTATGGCGAAAGCTTATGCGAATCAGAATAGGAAACTGAACCGCGGATGAGCTTTGGTTGTATGGTTTTATACCTTAATACAATCATATCATCGTGTCAGTGACCAATCTTTTAAGCTTTTGAGAAAAAACAAGAGGTGATTGCTGTAAACGAGAGATTTTCGACCATCAAAACATGAAAAAGAGAGTTGCAAACTTTGCTGAGAAACCACAACGGCCAACCCACCACAATCTTACCAAAAGGATCCTAAGAATATCATTAAGAGCATCGAAACTGATTCGCAATCCTCACGGGTAGAGACCAACATGGGAGCCAAACCAGAGTCATTACATTTATATATGAAAGATTATATATCACACACCCTTGGTAACACTGTGCATTAGAGGGGCCTAAATTGACATCGCATGTACATTTCTGCCCGATAATTCGGCACAGATAACTTCTGAGAGAGGAAAATTCCTCATGCATTTTGGGAGGAGTCAAGGGCTATTACAGAAAGCACGAACGAGGGCTACTTTAAGAACAACACGATGCAGTCGCCGTCCTTTCGGTGGGTCAGTCCATGAGAACCATTCCCGACGGGTTCGGTGCAGGCTGAACTCTGGGTAGGCTCTGAGCTGTATCCATGAGAAATAAAACAGCAAATTATATGGCATCAACGAAGTAAGAAAATGTGCACCACAAAAATTCATGGGAACATTTATAAGGTATTGTATATAATTCGCTGTAATCACCATCCTCGGTTGAGAGCAGAGACAAATTATACACAATATCCAAATTCGTGAAATCTAATTACAGAGTTCACATTATGCAGTATCTACAGCAAAGACAGGTACATGTAAATGAAAAACAGTCAATGCAATGGCATGCATGATATGAATTATGCATTCACGAGACGACTACATTGACAAGACAGTAATACCTATTTCATAGAAAATGTCATTGACATTTGCAACAGTTTTTGCAGACATTTCCATAAAGAAGAGACCGTGTTCTTGGGCATATGTTTGCGCTTCCTGCAGTAAAATGGAATCAGACATGAGCAATTTATAGAGGACAACAATTGAAAATGAGTCTCATTAACGTCCCGGTCCTTATCCAACGATGTGGACCAAACCTACAGATTCTCCTTTGACTGATATAATTATAAAGATGATCAATAAAACTTTTATTCTGATTAAAAATGAGCTATAAAATCATTGTCAACAGTGCCATTGCGTAATCAATCAACTTCTTCTCATGCCTTGCCTATTGACAGTGAAATCGACATAGCTTGTCTTCCATTTGAGCTTCAAAAAAGCTGGTCATCTCCGTAAATGACAATGGCCACGTTGAATTGGAGTCAACTCACATCGTAAAGAAATCAATGGAGACACTCGTTCTTTGCTTTGTGCCCACTTTATCTAACCAACTCAAATAAAGTCATTTTGATGCCTGAACTTTGCAATAGTTATAAGTTTCCACCTTCGGGAATTAGTAATCATCAAGTTCCACCTTTCATTAGGAGTCCAGAATGCATAATGATAGCCCAAGGTTACGAATAAGGATAAAAAAGCAGCATGAACAATCTCCCAACCGATTATCTATAATGAGGATAAAACTTCAAAAGACTGACTTTCCTAATTTCAAACATTTTTTATTGACTAATTATTTTAAATGATACAAGAATCATTTTTAGGATAATGTTTTTCAAATCATTCGTCTTCTGATAAACAAAATGAGGCCTAAGTTCACAATGGTTACTCTTAGCGGTTTCAATTTCTTGACACTTGCTATTTCCAGCTAAAGATGGTTGCGCACAGAGCCAAAATGTATAAAGAGTAAAAGGGATGTCATGGATTTGGGGTTAGATGTGACATTATAATATATGATTTTTTTAAGGGAATTATACACAATTTGAAACATATATATGATTTTTCCACGTTATGAAATGATCTGCAAACTGACAATTTAAGATGGAGAATTGATTTAACAATATATCCCCAAATTTCTAGCTTAGTACTGCGGTTTGTCAAAGGCCAGTTTGTTGAATTTGTGGTTCACAAAACTAGAGTGTTGATTTATAATATTCAGCTGATTTCATTTCTTATCATAGCAGCTTGACTATGAAGTACTTCTGATGTTGTAGGAATCCACCATCGGCGCTGCCTTCTTTTCTCATACTTTGGCCGTAAATGATGCTACTGTGAAGTTTGAGATCTGGGATACAGCTGGCCAAGAGCGATACCACAGCTTGGCTCCCATGTACTATGGAGGAGCTGCCGCGGCAATCATTGTGTATGAGATGACAAACCTAGTAAGTGAAGCTAACAACAAACCTATTATTGCCTCCAATGCTGTATGATGTTGCTAAGTCGACTAATCTTTGACTGTTGCAAGAGATTGTCATGCAAAGTAATAGTTTTCACTACAAGGAATTCATGTGATATGTGAATCGGCTTCTTTTGGCTTCCAATTTTAGCATTTCAAAAGACGTTCATTTTCTGATAATGGAGTTGCATGTGCTGGTCCTTTACTTTCGATTATTGGGAACCATCAGCAACTTTCCACGTACAAGTTTGTGTGCACAAGAGGTCATTACATATTATTTAATTGACATTTTGCTCCCATGGTATGAGTTCTCCGTGGAATTATCAAAGAGCAAACCAATTTATCCTTCTCTAGAGGCCTGGCTAACCTTTGTTGGGTTGGAGTTATGATTAATTGTTTGGTCTTGGTTGTGAAGGTGCTTCTTGTTCTTGCCATGTATCAAGGCAGGCGGCGGCTTATAATAAATTCAATGAGTAGAATTCTTGTTTCTCAAGACATTGCATATTGGCAGTCTCACATCAATGATGATATTGTTAGCAGTCTCACAATTGTTCTGTTCTTTGATATCAGCATTGCATTCTAATGATCTTGTGGTGTCACAAGTGAGTTTGTTTTGAGTGTATCTCTATTAGAAGCATACCATAGTGTTGTCCTTTATGTTGATGTAAGCTTCAACTGTCTTCAATTCTCTTTCTTCCACAGGATATACCTGAAACTGGTTGTTGATGTATATCATGGTGCATTATCCAATTTTCCTTCTTATATTTTATCCCATTTTTTTATGGTCGATCTTGTTGCTGTGCACTCCCTAGCAAAATATTTACAGGATAGTTTTACTTGGAATGTCCACTCTTTAAGCGTACGGTTGGGGAAAGGAGGGAAGTCCCCTATCTCAAAAAGGGATTACTTGACCTTTGCCTTCGCATGAAATTACTGGTTCCTCTCGCTAATTATTCGTATTACCCTTATAACCCCGCTTTTATTTTTCTCTCTGTTCATATTTACCTAAGTGTAGGCTTGTATATAGAGGTGAGGCATTGATCTGACTGTTTGTATGACAATGACATATACTGTGTTCAAGCTTAAAAGATTGGTCACTGAGATGATGATGTGATTGTGTTAAGATATAAAACCAACAATCGATGCACATCCGTGGTCAAGCTTCCTATTCCAATTCGCACAAGCTTTTACCATGAAGTAGGAAACCCTGAGCTTCATTCATGTTCCAGGTTAATCAAATATCATTTAAAGAAGCCAACACGATATGTTTCTCTCTGAAGTATACCTTTATGCGTGTATATAATATATAAGAACGGAACAGAAAAGTAAGTATATTACCATAATTACCATAATAGAAAGGAAACGCCTCAACAATATAGAAGACATTAGAACCGAGCTTTAAAGGAAACACTCAACAAGAATTGAATAACAGCAAAATTCCATCACTTTCTCCGAAGGTTATTATTAGTTTTTTTCCCTTGGTCACCTACCAAACAACAAAAGACATACTAATTCAAGTTCAAATTTAATTGAATGATATGGTGGTCACTTAATTGATCAGTAGTCGGTTTCACGAGACGCTAATTCGCCTTGTGAAGAAGGCTGAAATCGAACTTACTAGCAATAGGATCCCAATGTATCCCGATCTCATCGCCTTCAGCCAACCCCCTCCGCTGCACGAACTCCTTCATCCAGCACCCCTTCAGGACGTAGGACCCTGACGATGCCCAGTAAGCAAACACCAGTTGGTGCTCGGAGCGCGTGTCCGCGTCCCACACCACGACCTCGGCACCCTCGCTGCTCTTGACTCACCTCGCTCTCTCTTCATCCATGCACGGGAGCACGTAGGTCGCCACGCCTGCCCGAGGGATCAAGAGCCTCGACAGGTGGCCAAGATCGCTCTTCTTAAGCGTCTTCTCGATCTTATAAGGGTCATAGCGCAGCACCAGCTCCGTGGAAACGTCCCCGCATCTCTCTTCCTCGACTCCACATTCTGAGGTCCCTCTCTTTTCCTTCTGTCTTCTACAGCGCTTCGCTTTCTTCTCCACGATCAAAGTTCCATCGCCAGTGAGTGAGGCCGTGGACTTTCGCTCCGGTCGGGCTCGAGGGGCACTGAGTTCCTTCGTGTCCAAGAAACCCCTCGTCGGATCCGACGTGAGGGGAAAGAACATGCGAGCCGGCACCACCACTGCAGCTGACGAAGTTTCTCCACCCTCTTCTTCGTGGTTCCTCTCGTGGTCGTGCAGATATGAAACGCAGGGCGAAGAGCCGATTGACGGCAGCAGCGTGTGTAACTCGCCTCTCGGGACGTCGCCAGTCGGAGGCAATTCCAGGGTGAAGGGATCGACAAGCTTCATGGTTTTCGGGTCGAAGAAGCAGGAAAAATTTCTCCGCAAGAACAACAGAGGGCAACACGGTGCAGAGAAATTTAGAGAGAGAGAGAGAGAAGACAACGTTGGAGAGAGAATAGAAACCAAGACGACGAGGACTAGGAGGTTGGAGAGAATTTATAGTTTACCGTTGTTTGCCGTTGGAAATGGGATTAGGAGTCCGTTTCGGATTAGTGTACGTCGGGGATTACTAAAGAAAAAAAAAAGAAGGAAATAAATCCAAGATTCCAGATTGATTTCCTAACGAAGATCGGCTTTTTTCTTCTTCTTTTTTCCTTCCCTTTTCCGTAAGGGATTGAAGGACAAATTCATTAATCTCCACTTAAATTTTCCCACTAATGGTTTTTTCTTTTTTCAATAATAGAGAACCGCATGGATTTGTGATTGTTTTACTTATTCCGGTCAAATTCTCACATTTTCGGAAATATGTAGTCTTACATTACATGTCCACACGCACTTGTTACCACGTGCTTTAAATCCAACCTGATTTAGGAAATACTTTGTAGTTCAACTTGATTCTTTCTAATGTAATTCGATCACTTTGAGCAATTCGTACTGGTCGCATACACACACCGGTTTTGGGTTTGTTTTAATAAAAAAATCTCTAAAAGAGAAACAATAGCTATTTTATTAGGCACAATAAAATGAATAAATACCTTATTTTAGGTAGGAAAAAATCACTAAAAGTCTTAAATTATACTCACCATGATACAGTTATCCCAATTTTTTTTGTGATACAAAAACTCTAAATTTATACCGGTGTGATATATTAATTCCAAACTTTTTTTGTGACAAAAAATCTCAAATTTGCATCCGTGCGACACATTTACTTCAAATTAAGTTTGAGTAAATATGTCACATGTGTATAAGTTTATGATTTTTTGTGTTACAAAAAAGAATACGGGGTAACCACCGCCCGCAGCGGTGCAGCTGGCTTGGGCTCTCTCCCCCTCACGAAGGGGAGAAGTTCGAATTCCAGAGGTGTCGTTAGGGAATCTTACCTGGAGTACGTGTTATAGTTGACATAGTTTGTTTTTGGCGTTTTTGTTTTTCTCCTTTAAGGTATGGGTTCTTGCCTACTAATCTAGAGAGACTTGAATTTGCAGGGTAATTTTGTCATCTAAAATTAATAATTCTTTTGAATTACATATATCTTACTAGTACCCTTACTAGAATAAGTGAATTAAGGATTTTAAATCCCATGTTTTAATGTTAAAAATTTGAAGGGATGAAAATAAGATGTACAATATATACAAGAAGTACCCGAAACTCGATTTTCGTTCAAACCTCAACCAGGTTCAAATATCAAGTTGGATTGGAGTTACTAAGTACTAAAATTGTACGATTCCCTAAAAGAGGCTAACGCTAGCAATATTAAAATATTCGAATACATTTAGTGGTGCAAATCAAAGAGAAATGCTAGATCTTAAGATAAAATTGATACAATACTAATATGAAGCAGCAAATATTATTTGGGCATCAAATAAATGCCCAGTTAGAGTACGACACATCAGCAGTAGATTGGTTTTAGTATTTTTAGCACTACGCTAGGGGTTCGTTTATTTTGCTAGAAAATGAATTATTTGAGAAATACATTTCTAAAAATAATTGATTATATCACTTGGAGTAATTAGGCAACAAAAAAGTTGTCATTATCAACAACAATCCATGTTTAAACTTCTTCATAAACGGTGAAAATATTTTTAGTTTATACATTTTTTTAGCAATGAAAGTTATCATTTTTAGGAAAATATTTTTCAAAATGTGAATTTTCCGTGAAACAAATGGACTCTTAAGTTGATCACAATCTTTCTGGCTTCCTAACTCAAAAATGGTATTAGGAAAAACTAATGCGTTGAGTGCTTCAAGTAGGACAATTATCAAATGTTAATTATCCACATTGTCACTCAAGATTCAATAATTCCGGGTCCGGAGGTACGTGTCTTTATACTTAACCCAAATTTATTTAGATTTTTCTAGAAAAAGGAATTCATCTTGCCTCGTGCTCCATGCAAGATAATTTTTTTCACTCAAAAGCTTAACCGGTCCAAAAATGTATACCTAGCATATTTCTTAACCATTGCCTCATTATCAAGTGTGTATTTCACTACTAATTGGCTGGATAATATTTTTGTTTTAAAATGGTTAATTAAAATATTTGTTCCTACATGCACCATAGGAGTTAGCATCATGTTGCTCAACAAACGAGCATGCCCAAAAACAAGTATTTATTCTGATTACCAAAAAATCCTCCGGCAGTTTTAACGCATCATTTCATGTCTACTCTTAATAATAACAAAATAAGAAATTTGGGGATATATTGTTAAATCAATTCTCCATCTTAAATTGTCAGTTTGCAGATCATTTCATAACGTGGAAAAATCATATATTTGTTTCAAATTGTGTATAATTCCCTTTAAAAAAACCATATATTATAATGGGCACATCTAACCCCAAATCCATGACATCCCTTTTACTTTTATACATTTTGGCTCTGTGCGCAACTATTTTTATTCTGAGAATAGCAAGTGTCAAGTAATTGAAACTATTAAGAGTAACCATTGTGAACTTAGGCCTCATTTTGTTTTTCAAAAGACAAATGATTTGAAAAATATTCTCCTAAAAATGATTCTTGTATCGTTTAAAATAATGAGTCAATAAAAAATGTTTGAAATTAGGAAAGTTAGTTTTTTGAAGTTTTATCCTCGTTATAGATAATCAGATGGGAGATTGTTCATATGCATTCTGGACTCCTAATGAAAGGGGAACTTGATGATTACTAATTCCTGAAGGTGGAAACTTATAACTATTGCAAAGTGCGGGCACCAAAATGACTTTATTTGAGTTGGTTAGATAAAGTGGGCACAAAGCAAAGAACGAGTGTCTCCCTTGATTTTTTATGATGTGAATTGACTCCAATTCAAAGTGGCCATTGTCATTTACGGAGATGACCGGCTTTTTTGGAGCTCAATTGGAAGACAAGCTATGTATTAATTAGCCAAGCCTAACCTTGTCGATTTCACTGTCAATAGGCAAGGCATGAGAAGAAGTTGATTAATTACGTGATGGCACTGTTGACAATGATTTTATCGCTCAGTTTTTAATCAGAATAAAAGTTTTATTGTGACATCCCGATTTTCCAATTCTATTTTCAATAAATTAATACGGGCATTTCGTTGGCACGCATATAGTTCTTTTCCTTGAGTTGGCCACTCATGTGAAAACTAGTCTATCGAGGAAAAGCGTTAAGAGTTTCTAATGCATCGGACTCGAGAATTTGACCGGAAGCGACATTTCGGCCGAGCTAGTCCGCAAGGGTCATTACGGCACAATTAAAATCGATTAGAGATCGGAAATAGGTCGACTCGATAGAGGCATGTGATCGAGTGTGGGTGATTCCACCAGATCGCACAATTCTTGTCGATTGATACTGAACCGACTTTTCTATCGATTGGGTACCCTGTGTTCGTATTTGAAACCTTGAGATTACCTCGACAACCGAAAGTCGCCAATGTTTCAAAGATGTACATCGTGGCTTGAGATGATCAACCACGGGTCAAATGCATGAAAATTTCTAAAGGCTACCCGATAGGTTGGCCGCGCTAGTATCGTGCCAAAGTGAAATTAACCGTGGAATTGAGATCGAATTCAGAAATTAGAAGTTTGGGTGTGTCACAAATCATTTTAGGAACATTGATTAATCTTCGAAAGATTTTTTCGTGCAAACCAAGTTTTTCAGCAAAATAATCAGAGAATGGCTAATTTGGCTCGAGAAATTAGTAGGCCCATCTTTGGTCGCGCTTTTGGGACTTAAGTTAGTTGTACGGACAAGTGAAGATGTGAATTGAAGTGTGGTGACATTGGATTAATTTTATGGGCTTCAATTTAATTCAATTGGAAGAGAATCAAGTGAAATTGAAGAAGTTGTTGTTCAAAGAATTGGACCCCGGCGGAAAGTGCAAGTGAACCCATTGGAAGAGGTTGTGGGAGATAGTGGAGTGTGATGTCATCCTAGGTCATGGTGGGCCATTTTTGTTGAATAAAAGAAAGAGAAAAAGAAAAGAAAAAAAGGGCCCCCTCCTCCCTCTCTTCTTCCTCTCCACCGTGCGACTCCTCCATCTCCATCTTCTTCATCTCCTTCTTCTTTGAAAACCCAGCAACCAGCGAAGCCGGAGAAGCCGCCGGACCTCACGCCTTTGCCCGTCAGCTCGTCGTCGCCGCCGCCCTGTGCCGCCCGCGCTCGTTTACCGGTCAGCTCCCCTCCCCGTTCCGCCTCAGCCCGCGTCCCCAGCAGATCTGAGAACCCCGAACCAGCGAGCCGAAGACCAGTTGAAGCTAGCAGCTCCACTCGTCGCCGGAGCTCACCGCCGCCGCCGTCGTCCGTGCGCGAAGCTCGCGCGCCCGCGTGTCGCCTCGCTGGACAGTCGTCGTGCGCTGCTCCGCCCTGCTCGCCCGGTCCCGAGCTCCTTCCCCTCCGTCTAGCCGTCGTCGCCGTCGCTAGGGTTGCCGTCAGCCTCGCCGGAGCTCCGCCCGAGCTGCCGCCCCTCTTCTCCGCCGTTCCTCCGCCCATCCCGGCGCCGGATCTGCTCCCTCTCGGCCCCAAGCAGAATCTGGAAAAATGGGTATGGCAGCGGGTGTTTGGCCCGTTTTGGCCGCCTTCCCGAGCCCGAATGCTCGGCCCGCTTTGAGGAAAGTCGATCCTCGTGTCGTCCCCGTCGTTTTGGTCCGCTCGGCTCGCTAATCCGGTGAGTTTAGTTCACTAAACCTCGCTTAGGGTTAATTATGCTTAGGGAGGTTTAGTTTATGTTAAGTATTATTAGGTTGTTAGTTTAGGTTAATTAAGAGTGGATTTGGTTAAGGTTGTGGTTTAATTTAAAGTGTGTTTAATTAAGGGTAAGTAGGTTTATTTAAAATAAGCCTTGATTTGACTTAAATGAATTTACTTTTGAATTATTTAAATGTCTCGAAATTATTATATGATTTAATAATATATTTTATTCGAAATTAATAAAATATTATTATTTAATTATTTTCGGAATAAATTTAATTATTTATTAAATTCCGAAAATTTTGTCGGGACCCTAAATTCTCGGAATTTCGTAGGTCATTTCTTTGTGTAGTCAGATTTTGAAATTGATGATTAGATATTATAAATTGAGTGTGGATTGTGAAAGATAGGGATATTATTATTTAATTAATTTTCGAAATAAATTTAATTATTAAATAAATTCCGAAAATTAAGTTGGGACCCTAAATTCTCAGAATTTTATGCTGATCGCCATTTGTGTATTCGAGATTATGAATTTGATAATTAGATATTTCAAATTGAGTGATGATTTGTGCAATTAATTATCGAATTGTTGTGTCTTGGTTGAAAGACTCAGTCGATGGTAGTGGCTAGGCCGATTGGACCTTTGTTCTTATAGAAATGCCGTCGGAGAGTGACGTGGCTCGGGTCGCTTGAGAGTGGCTAGGCCGTTGGACCTTTGTTCTTATAGAAATGCCGTCAGGAGAGTGACGTGACTCGGGTCGCAGTAGTGGCTAGGCCGACTGGACCTTTGTTCTTATAGAAATGCCGTCAGGAGAGTGATGTGGCTCGGGTCGCGGTAGTGGCTAGGCCGGCGGACCCATGCTCCTTCGGGAATGCCGTCGACGTAATGACGAAGCCGCTCCATGGGGGAGGCGATGCACGGCATTAGTGTCGGTAGATAGCCGAAGCGAGTAGGCTATACCCTTGTGTGGCAAAGTGAATAATAATTGGAATGTGTGTTAAGTGAGACTGTGATTTATATGAAAGTGATGACGTTCCAATTGTTTGAATTATTATTACTACCTCGAGATTGTGTAATACGAATGGTGTGCTAACTGCGGGGAAGAATTGAGGCGAGGTAAGTTCTCGTGTGATGTGGCTAGGCCACCCTTGGGGCGTATTTTCTTTCTAATAGGGGTTTAGGGGTTGAACTTGCCTTTGAGACGTTGTCTCGGTGGTTATTGAATAACCATTTCGGGTCCCCAGTGGGTGGAGTGGCCAAATAGCTTTGGTTGGCCTTGAGGAGTTGCGAGAGGTGAAGTCATAAGATTGGAGAACGTGTCCGACTTGTAGGTCGTAGGACAATTCATTTTTAAGAGTCGGTCTTTTGTAGACTTTTGGCCGTAGACCTCTGTTTGTAATTCCGTTGAATTATGGAAGTGTTATGTTGTGGTTTTGCTTCGCTTTTCTATCCCGTATTTTATTGAACAGGGATTTGTTTCGCTTTCCGCATGCGTAATAAAATAAATGGGTCGCCGACATATCCCGGGATGTCGCATTTTTGATCGACAAGTAGTGGGATGTGCGCGTGCTTGGGGTTCGGGCGTGACATCCCCGTTTAAGTGGTATCGAGCATGGTCCGTGTATGGAGTGATAAGGTGCGATGAGTCATGGGATAGTTAGTAGGAAAGGCTTTTAATATCTTTGATGCATGTGGTTGATATTTGCTTGGTAGCTTGTTTGTGGGGTCACTCAAATTCTAACCCGATGTTGGAATCGGAAAGCAAAGTGTCTATAAAGAGCCTGTAGGATGAGTGACCAGGAGTGGAGAACTCCTTGGAGGAGGTCAATAGGACCTATACCTCAGGGTAGGATGCTGACAAGAGTTGGTACCCGAGGTAGAGCGCAGGCTTAGACCAGCGTGAGTGTGAAATTACCGTTGCAAGTCGGTACTGAGAGTGTTATAGCACCGAATGATCCTAGTTTTGTCGGGATTGGTCAGGCGCTAGTGTTCCTTGGAAGCTCGTTGGGTCAGTAAGCTCAGGATCGAGCCGTTGCTGTTGCCGTTGTTTCTACTGCTGCCAGTGTTGTGACCGATGTTGCTGCTGCGCCTGTTGAGGCCTAATCTGGAGTTGTGATCGAGGATCAAGCCTCCGTATCTAAGTCAGAGTTCAATTTTGACAGAGGCGGAAATCAATTGGGGAGAAAGGCCGATGTCAGAAGAAAGGTGCCCTGTTTCACCCAACTGGAAGAGTAGAATTGAAAAGTCAATGCTCATCTCGATCGATGGGTGTCGTGTTTGTAAGAAAAGACTTGTTACAAGTGTCGCCAGTAAGGTCATTTGATCAGAGATGGTCCGTATAGAAAGATGGAGTCACAGCTGTTTCTATCACCGCCGTTGATAAGACAGAACAGAAGAAGCATGCTTCGGGACATTTAGTGGGATACTTGGAATGGACCTCAGTGCAGTGATGGGTGTATGATGTCACTTGATGGGAGGTAGAGGACTCCCTGATTGTGTGCCGAGTCAGTGGAAAGGAGGCATGAGTCAGCCTGGTGTCAGAATAAAAAGGAGAACGTGCTTTGAATGTGGCCAACACGGCCGTCAAGTTAGGAACCGTAAGGTGTAAGTTCAAGAGAGTGTAAGCACCGTTGTTCTTTGAGATAGGACGCCACTAGGATGGCGAAAGGAATAGGAATGGATTGACTATGCATTAATCAAGGGAAAAATGTTTTGGGGTGTTTTATCAGAGTAGCGCAACAGGATTTTGAGTGAAGGTTGTGGAGTTTCCGTTGTTGTAATAAAGTAATAGGAAGATGAGTCTCTGGCTATCATTGTACCTGATGGGTTTGCTTATATATGACTTAGAAGTCATTTATGAAAAGGTTTGGCTCAAGAAGCCTTCTTTGTTATGAATTGTGGTAGTGATATAATTTAGTTTGTTCGGTTAACGTACGAAAGTTTTGAATTACCGAAAGTTGAAGAGGAAATTCAATCGTTGTTATTCGTCATGAAGATGACTGGTTCGGGTTGTTGGTTATCGAATCTACATGGCAGCTGTAATGGATGTGTCAGTCGAGGAGCCGAATATGGAGATCATAATCGTGGTATAGGAGTTTTCTAAGGCATTTTCTAGGGAATTGTCAAGTTTGCTGTCAGAAAGAGAAATAGAGTTCGTGATTAAATTGGCACCCGGAATAGAGCCAGTCCCTAAGGCTCCTTACCGGATGGTCTTACCGAGTTAAAAGAACTGAAGATGCAGATGCGGGAAGTGTTGAATAGGAGATTCATACATTCCAGTGCATCACCTTGAGAGCACCCGTTCTATACGTGAGGAAGAAAGTTGGTTTATTGTGTTTGTACATCGATATTTCTTAAGATCGACTGGGGGTCATGGTATCATTAGTTGAGGATCAGGAAAAAGGGACATACCGAAGTTAACATCTTGCACTCGATACAACAGTTATGAGTTCATTGTAGTACCGTATGGTCTGATGGACACCTTAGTTGTTTGTTTGGGTCTTATGAGCAGAATGTGTAAGGGTACTTGAATCAGTTGTGATCATGTTCATTGAAGTTATCCTGGTGTGTTCAAAGAGTACTGAGGAGCACGAGAGACATTCGAGGATGGTACTTCAGACCTTGAGTGCTTTTGGATTTTACAATAAACTTAGCAAGTGTGAGTTTTGGATGACTCGTGTTGCGTTCCTAGGTCGCGTGATTTCAGGAGAAGGAATCTCCATAAACCCTATCCAAGATTGAAGCAGTGGTCAGTTGGCCGAGATTGACTACAGTGACAGAGATTAGAAGTTTCTGAGGATTAGCAGGATATTACAAAAGTTTTATGGAAGGGTTTTCAATGTCAGATTTGCAGTTGATTCGACTACTGAGGAAGTAAGAAAAGTCCGTGTGGACGGATGAGTGCGGCGTAGTTTTCAAGGGCCTAAGAAGAGGCCGACTACCGCACATGTGCTTACCATTCCATCCGGTCCCGAAAGTTATGAGATCCGCAATGATGTGTCGTTTAAAGGATTTGGTTGCTTGTTGATGCGTGCAAGATAGGGTTGTTGCATATGCATCCCATCGGTTGAGACCAGGGAGTTGAATATGAGACGGCGTATTTGGATGGAACTCATTAAGGATTATGACTATGACATTTTGTATCACTTTAGAAATGTGAGCAAAGTCACAGGTGCATTGAGTCGAGAGTCCTTAGCGCACGGTTGGTTTTCAAGGAGTGAATATTATTTGAGAAAGTTTGAAATTCGGTTTTCAAATCTAAGGTATGCCACCTTTTGAATCTTATGATTGCCCTCGGGAATTGAACCGAGAGTACATATCGAGAATCAAAGCGCGGTGGATGATTTAGAAATTCAAAAGACTCTATAAGAGAATGCAGATGAGAGAGAGGTTGATTTTCATACTCGATTTCGATTGGTTAAATTGGGCATTTCATCGACGCGATTACGGTGTTTTCTCCGAGTTGGCCACTTGCGAGATAACTAGACTAGTTGGGTGAGTTATTAAGGACTTAAGGAAAATAGACTTGACAATTCGACCAAGAATTGACTTCTCGACCGTGCTCATCTTTAGAGATCAATACGACGTTAACGAATTAAGATCGAGAGATAGGTCGGTTGGCGAGATGAATGACCGATCGTGGGTGACTCCACTAAATTGGAAAACTCTCATCGATCGATACTAATTTGATATTCGTCGTTTTGGTACCCCGTGTCCGTATTTGAATCATCGAGATTTTCACGACCCTCGAGAGTCACCAATGTGTCGAGTGGGTTCATCGTGGCTCGAAGAAAATCGGCCACAGGTCATTTGTCCTAAAAAGCTCCGAAAACTACCTAGTAGCCTATGTCACACTAAAAGCGCTTCGGGGTGAAATTAACCGCCAATCTAAAGTCGATTTCAGAAATTGGAGATTCTGTCTTGTCATAAAGTGGGTACACCGAAGTGTGTGTATATCATATAAATCATCTGCATGGAGTGTCGGGGATGAATTGTATTTCAAATCTAGATCAGATGTTCCAAGTTGGTAGAGCTTTCAGATGGTTCTTTCTTAAGTAGTGCATAGCAGAGAGTGCAGAATTTCAATTGTTGAGATGAAGTCAGGGAAAGAAAGATCGCGAGGCCGGGTCGATACGGTAGTCGGTCATTGCATTGTTGAGATCGTGTTAAAGTTATATCGAGATCTTGACCGAGAGGTCCCCAATTTCAGCAGATTAATCAAATAGTTTCCTTTTAGTCGGGGTAGAGCGAGAGGGTTGAACTTGGTTATTGAGATGAGATATGAGATTAGAGATCAAAAAATTGCAGGTCCAAAGTTGGTTAAGAAATCAGTGACTCAGTCGCAATTATCAGAGATAGTTTAGAGACGGCTCAGAATCGCCAATTAGCTTCGTCGATTTTGTGCTGAAGACCTTGGGAATTTTAAGTGAGCTAGTGTTTAGCATTTTAAACCCGAAGTGGTTTGGGCAAGATAGCAGTGATCTTGCGGTATTGGTGCGAAGGAGTAACCTTTTTGAGAAAGAGAAGATTATATGAGACGATTGTACCCCCACCTTTTTGTTTAAGAATTGGTAAAGGTTTAAATTTCGAGGACGAAATTTTTATAAGGGGAAGAGAGTTTGTGACATCCCGATTTTCCAATTCTATTTTCAATAAATTAATACGGGCATTTCGTTGGCACGCATATAGTTCTTTCCTTGAGTTGGCCACTCATGTGGAAAGTAGTCATCGAGGAAAACTGTTAAGAGTTTCTAATGCATCGAGACTCGAGAATTTGACCAGAAGCGACATTTCGACCGAGCTAGTACGCAAGGGTCATTACGGCACAATTAAAATCGATTAGAGATCGGAAATAGGTCGACTCGACGGAGGCATGTGATCAGTGTGGGTGATTCCACCCGGATCGCACAATTCTTGTCGATCGATACTGGACCGACTTTTCTATCGATTGGGTACCCTGTGTTAGTATTTGAAACATTGAGATTACCTTGACAACCGAAAGTCGCCAATGTTTCAAAGATGTACATCGTGGCTTGAGATGATCAACCACGGGTCAAATGCATGAAAATTTCTAAAGGCTACCCAGGTAGGTTAGCCGCGCTAGTATCGTGCCAAAGTGAAATTAACCGTGGAATTGAGATCGAATTCGAAATTAGAAGTTTGGGTGTGTCACAAATCATTTTAGGAACATTGATTAATCTTCGAAAGATTTTTTCGTGCAAACCAAGTTTTTCAAACAAAATAATCGAGAATGGCTAATTTGGCTCGAGAAATTAGTAGGCCCATCTTTGGTCGCGCTTTTGGGACTTAAGTTAGTTGTACGGACAAGTGAAGATGTGAATTGAAGTGTGGTGACATTGGATTAATTTTATGGGCTTCAATTTAATTCAATTGGAAGAGAATCAAGTGAAATTGAAGAAGTTGTTGTTCAAAGAATTGGACCCCGGCGGAAATTGCAAGTGAACCCATTGGAAGAGGTTGTGGGAGATAGTGGAGTGTGATGTCATCCTAGGTCATGGTGGACCATTTTTGTTGAATAAAAGAAAGAGAAAAAGAAAAGAAAAAAAGGGCCCCCTCCTCCTTCTCTCTCCTCCCTCTCTTCTTCCTCTCCACCGTGCGACTCCTCCATCTCCATCTTCTTCATCTCCTTCTTCTTTGAAAACCCCCGGCAACCGAACGAAGGGGAGAGAATCGCCGGACCTCACGCCTTTGCCCGTCGGCTCGTCGTCGCCGCCGCCTGTGCCGCCGCGCTCGTTCCGGTCGGCTCCCCTCCCCGTTCCGCCTCGGCCCGCGTCCCCCAGATCGAGAACCCCGAACCAGCGAGCCGAAGACCGGTTGAAGCCCGCGGCTCCACTGCGTCGCCGGAGCTCACCGCCGCGCCGCCGCCGTCGTCCGTGCGCGAAGCTCCGCGCGCGCCGCGTGTCGCCTCGCTGGACGGTCGTCGTCTTGTTGCTCCGCCCTGCTCGCCCGGCCCCGAGCTCCTTCCCCTTCGTCCAGCCGCTGTCGCCGTCGCTAGGGTCGCCATCGGCCTCGCCGGAGCTCCGCCCGAGCCGCCGCCCCTCTTCTCCGCCGTTCCTCCGCCCATCCGGCGCCGGATCGCTCCCTCTCGGCCCCAAGCGAAACGGAAAAATGGGTATGGCAGCGGGTGTTTGGCCCGTTTGGCCGCCTTCCCGAGCCCGAATGCTTGGCCCGCTTTGAGGAAAGTCGATCCTCGTGTCGTCCCCGTCGTTTTGGTCCGCTCGGCTCGCTAATCCGATGAGTTTAGTTCACTAAACCTCGCTTAGAGGGTTAATTATGCTTAGGGAGGTTTAGTTTATGTTAAGTATTATTAGGTTGTTAGTTTATGTTAATTAAGAGTGGATTTGGTTAAGGTTGTGGTTTAATTTAAAGTGTGTTTAATTAAGGGTAAGTAGGTTTATTTAAAATAAGCCTTGATTTGACTTAAATGAATTTACTTTTGAATTATTTAAATGTCTCGAAATTATTATATGATTTAATAATATATTTTATTCGAAATTAATAAAATATTATTATTTAATTATTTTCGGAATAAATTTAATTATTTATTAAATTCGAAAATTTTGTCGGGACCCTAAATTCTCAGAATTTCGTACCGGTCATTTCTTTGTGTAGTCAGATTTTGAAATTGATGATTAGATATTATAAATCGAGTGTGGATTGTGAAAGATAGGGATATTATTATTTAATTAATTTTCGAAATAAATTTAATTATTAAATAAATTCCGAAAATTAAGTTGGGATCCTAAATTCTCATAATTTTATGCTGATCGCTCTTCGTGTATTCAGATTATGAATTTGATAATTAGATATTTCAAATTGAGTGATGATTTGTGCAATTAATTATCGAATTGTTGTGTCTTTGGTTGAAAGACTCGGGTCGCAGTAGTGGCTAGGCCGATTGGACCTTTGTTCTTATAGAAATGCCGTCAGGAGAGTGACGTGGCTCGGGTCGCAGTAGTGGCTAGGCCGACCGGACCTTTGTTCTTATAGAAATGCCGTCGGGAGAGTGACGTGGCTCGGGTCATTTGATAGAGTGGCTAGGCCGACCGGACCCATGCTCCTTCGGGAATGCCGTCGACGTAATGACGAAGCCGTGCTCCATGGGGGGGAGGCGATGCCTGGCATTAGTGTCAGTAGATAGCCGAACTGCGAGTAGGCTATGCCCTTGTGTGACAGTGAATAATAATTGGAATGTGTGTTAAGTGAGACTGTGATTTATATGAAAGTGATGACGTTCCAATTGTTTGAATTATTATTACTACCTGAGATTGTGTAATACGAATTGTGCTAACTGCGGGGAAGAATTGAGGCGAGGTAAGTTCTACGTGTGATGTGGCTAGGCCACCCTTGGGCGTATTTTCTTTCTAATAGGGGTTTAGGGGTTGAACTTGCCGAGACGTTGTCTCGGTGGTTATTGAATAACCATTTCGGGTTTTGGTGGACGGAGCGACCGAGATAGCTTTGGTTGGCCTTGAGGAGTTGCGAGAGGTGAAGTCATAAGATTGGAGAACGTATCCGACTTATAGGTCGTAGGACAATTCATTTTAAGAGCCGGTCTTTTGTAGACTTTTGGCCGTAGACCTCTCGTTTGTAATTCCGTTGAATTATGGAAGTGTTATGTTGTGGTTTTGCTTCCTGCTTTTCTATCCCGTATTTTATTGAACAGGAGATTTGTTTCGCTTCCGCATGCGTAATAAAATAAATGGGTCAGCGACATATCCTGGGATGTCGCATTTTTGATCGACCGTAGTGGGATGTGTGCGCGCTCGGGGTTCGGGACGTGACATTTATTGATCATCTTTATAATTATATCAGTCAAAGGAGAATCTGTAGGTTTGGTCTAGATCGTTGGATAAGGACCGGGACGTTAATGAGACTCATTTTCAATTGTTGTCCTCTATAAATTGCTCGTGTCTGATTCCAATTTACTGCAGGAAGTGCAAACATATGCCCAAGAACACGGTCTCTTCTTTATGGAAACGTCTGCAAAAACTGCTGCAAATGTCAATGACATTTTCTATGAAATAGGTATTACTGTCTTGTCAATGTAGTCGTCTCGTAAATGCATAATTCATATCATGCATGCCATTGCATTGACTGTTTTTCATTTACATGTACTCGTCTTTGCTGTAGATACTGCATAATGTGAACTCTGTAATTAGGTTTACGAATTTGGATATTGCGTATAATCTGTCTCTGCTCTCAACCGAGGATAGTGATTACAGTGAATTATATACAATACCTTATACAATGAAATGTTCCCATCAATTTTTGTGGTGCACATTTTCTTACTTCGTTGATGCCATATAATTTGCTGTTTTATTTCACATGGATACAGCTAAGAGACTACCCAGAGTTCAGCCTGCACCGAACCCGTCGGGAATGGTTCTCATGGACAGACCCGCCGAAAGGACGGCGGCCGCATCGTGTTGTTCTTAAAGTAGCCCTCGTCTGTGCTTTCTGTAAAAGCCCTTGACTCCTCCCAAAATGCATGATGAATTTTCGTCACTCTGAAGTTATCTCTGCCGAATTATCGGGCGGAAATGTACATGCGATGTCAATTTAGGCCCCTCTAATGCACAGTGTTACCATGGGCGTGAGATATATAATCTTTCATATATAAATGTAATGACTATGGTTTGGCTCCCATCTTGGTCTCTACCCGTGAGGATTGCGAATCAGTTTCGATGCTCTCAATGATATTCTTAGTATCCTTTTGGTAAGATTGTGGTGGGTTGGTGTCAGAAGTCGAAGCAAGGGACGAAGCAAGATTCAGAAGAGGAGGAAGAAGACAAAGGAACAGATTTGGGGAGAATTTCTTTTCTGTGTATTTTTCTATATCTTGACAATGTACATCAATGAACAATTATAATACAAGGTGTATACTAAAAAAAAGGCAATGTAATATCATACATATCAATCTAAATCAATCTAGCTTTTAGATTGATTCTATAAAATCAAGATCGGATCAATTAGTATCCGAAGATTTTCTGTATATCTTCCAACAGTTGGCCATTAAAGTTTGCAACAGTCTTTTTCATGTTTTGATGGTCGAGAATCTCTCGTTTACAGCAATCACCTTTTGTTTTTTTCTCAAAAGCTTAAAAGATTGGTCACTGAAACGATGATGTGATTTTATTAAGATATAAAACCATACAACCAAAGCTCATCCGCGGTTTAGTTTCCTATTCTGATTCGCATAAGCTTTCGCCATAAAGTAGGAACCTTGAAATTCATTCATGCCCTAGATTAATAAAATATCATTAAAAGAACCCAGCACTACATTTATTATATACCTTAATGCGTGTATATAATATATAAGAACGGAATGGAAAATTTCGTAGATTACTATAATAGAGAAGAAACGACTTTAGAATATTGAAGACATTGGAATCGGGCTTTAAAGAAACACTCAACAGGAATTGAATAGCAGCAAGATTACATCACTACTGTTCTAGCTCTGAAGATCAAATTTTTTTCCCTTGGTCACCTAACAACAAAAGAAATACTAATTCAAGTTCAAATTTAATTAAATGATATGGTGGTCACTTAATTGATAAGTAGTCCGTTTCACAAAATGCTAATTCCCCTTGTGAAGAAGGCTGAAATGGAACTCGCTATCAATAGGATCCCAATGCTGCAATAACTCTCGTTACTTTATTCATCAGATCATAAGCCTATTAAATAGGCGGAACATCCAAACCACTTAGCGACAATAGCTACAGAATAGCGACAACAAAGACCTACTGATAGACTTCCACTATCCAAAAGAGATGCAAAAGCACTTCTAAAAACAACCATTATCCAGAACGCGTGCGGAAGCAAACTCTTTAACACAAGCTACTTTCTATCGACTAGGACACTGCTATTATATTATTGAAGACATGTAACAAACTAAGACTTGACAACTTCAACAATATTTAGGTAAAAGTAATCCCTTGTTATGGGCGAGGAAAAGGATGGTAGCTGTGGTATTCAGTGTAATTATTTTATTAGTGTATATTATTTGTGTCCATTATCGGGGCACGTGTTGGTCCAGCCGGTCGTCCGTGCTTCCGATAAACCCCAAAACTCTCTCTCGCTCGCGTATCCTCCACTTTACCCTCTATGACTCGGTTCGATTTTTGCCTCCTCTCTCTCATGATTCCCAGTGGGGGCCTCTAGCTAGATTGATCAGAAGCGTGTGCATGTATGTTACCGTACGTTCTCTTAACATTTCGTTGCCATGGCCCATGACGCCTGACAAGAACACTCGGTTTGATGGATTTCTACCGCACGCGGTGGAAAAGAGAAAGAAAGCGCAAAGTTACAAACCCAAATACGCTTTACCGGACCTCCCAATCCACACTCTCTTCGCGCAGACACTGGCAATGACAGCAACAAGCACTAACTTTACGATCCTTTGCAAGGTTGGCAGTGGCACGACCAACTTGGCGGTTTCTTTTTCTTTTTCATGTTGGTTTGTCATCGAAGAAAGTAAAAACAGATTACAATAATATGATTAGAGCTTGTTCTTCCCACGAAGTAGATAAGGTTTTCTCTTTTTGATTCGAAAGGTATATAATCTAATGCTAATTGAGGAGATGCAATTTGTTCACTTTATCGGATTTGCCGATTAGCTAACTATGGACACCAAAATATGACTTATCTAGCACAAACCCATAAATAACTCGAGATGAGATTAGTATAGATGGTCATGTACATACCAAGTGGGTATAAATACGAGCGTGCTAACTTACCCACAAGTATGGGGATTGAGATATATCGATTAACATTGGTACCCATGGATACCACGTATGGGGACGAACCACAGTTAGTTGCTAATATGAATATTAACAATATTTATTAAAAGAATGTCCATAGGTTGTTTTGAAATTTAAGATCGATAAGCCTAAAGGCCCATGGTTTTGGAGGGAACATTTACCATTCCAGAACCAACTCATCCGATAGATCAATTAAGACTAGAGGCACAATTTTGGAAGGAACATTTGTCGTTTAAAGATCAAGTTGTCCAATGGGTTGGTTGAAGTCAGAGACACCTTTTTGAAAAAGAGTAGTTACCGCCTCGAAAAAGATCGTGGAGTATACATTGATCACATGGCACCAAGTCATGGAGCAGTTTGTACATGTGAAATTTAGAGACATGGAGAAAACTAGTAGGAGCTACTTGGAAGATTGTAATTGTCGAGAACTGTAGAAAACCAGTTATTGGTAACCATTATATATAGCACCAATCGCCCAAAAGGAAGCCCCCGCACAGATCAACAAAAATCTTTCAATTATCTTTCTTGTATTGTACCTTAAGTTTCCTTAGCTATAACTTCTCGATTGGTGTCATCAATTAAATTCCGATGCATATCTTCATCTTGGCACTGAGTCATTGATTATCAACGTCATACTTTTATGCTCTCAGGCCATGTCATCGAAAAGTTCCGGCATAGTACTGGATCTTGCGGTCGATTAAGTTCTAGTTCAGTTCGGAATTGTACATCGCTATTTGAATCAAAGAAATCAATCTTCTTTTGCATGAGACATCCTTTGTTTGGAGTTAGCACATATGCTTGGTTTCCTTTAATAAAAACGGAAGAACTACTTTAGGTGAAAAGATATTTCTTTGTGTAAATAATTCCAGCGGAACCATAATAATGAAATATTTCGTCCTCAGACGGCGGATCTATTCAAGTTCTAATATGCTGCAGTGATTAATTCTCGGACGCCGGTGGAACCTTTCCCCTTGAAGCACGATTGACGAAAGGGATGGTGAAAGTCCAAGCGCTACTAACATCCTCCGCACCCAACAAGGCGTGAACTGTCAGCTCATAAAGAGACAATGACCCTTCCCAATTTGTATGGCAGGTGTTTGCTTTTTTCCACTAACAAGGTTTTTTCGGTTTTGAACAAAGAAAATTGTACGATTTCATAACGGGTTTTTTTTTTCCACTGACATCCTTCCAAACCGACCCGTTCCTCTCAGTCAAAAGATTTCATACAAACCGTGTCGTGAGAACATAAGGACGGGCGAATCGTACAGCCCCCTGGGACAGTCAAGCAGCTTCTGAAGAGCGATCATGATCTGGAAGGAGACTTTTGCGTCTCCTCCCCTAGGCTCAAATTCTCGATCACCCATTGAGTTATTGCGGTTCAAGACCGATATATAGAAAGCTTCATTGTTATATGAGAAGGGTGGAATGCATTTAGTGCTTCAACAAGGTTTAATCCCGATGTTTGTGGCATCTCCTACCTTCAGCGGAATTAGGGAAAGATTAATATATAAAGGCTATTATCCCAAAGTTTGGCCAAATTATTATTACCTTTTGTCCAACAATCGATATAGTGATGAATATGGATTGTGTAATAGAAAGATCATAAGGACTGTATACTTCAAATTAATCCAAAAAAAAGGGAGTTAATCCTTGGATTCCACACTTTTCATTCAAACTGAATATGTTTTATCAAGAGACAGTAGCGAAACACATGGATTGATAATTTTTTGTTACTTACTTATATTATATTATCTCATTTAAGGAAACATGTAGTGTTGCACTCACTGTACTGCCCTAAAAGAGACTAATGCTAGAAATATCAAAAGATCCGAATACATTTAGTGTTGCAAATTAAAGAGAAATGCTAGATCTTAAGATAAAATAGATACACTATTCTGACGTAACATATATTAATGGGTATTGAAAAATGCCCACTTAGTGTACGACACATTATGAGTAGATTGGTCTTAGTATATTTAGCACTATTCTTAAGTTAATCCCATCTTTCTTGCTTCCTAACTCGAATGGTATTAGGAAAAACTAATGCGTCGAGTGCTTCAATGAGGACAATCATCTAATGTTAATTATTCACATCGTCTTTCAAAATTAAAATTTTTTGGAGTCCTGAGGTACGTATCTTTATGCTTAACCCGAGTTTGTTTAGGTTTTTTAAACATAAGGTCTACTCTTAATAATAACAAAAATATATTGGGAGATATTTTTCAATGAAACATCTTAACTTGTTACCTTTCAAATTATTACATAACATGAAAAAAAAAAAACATATATTTGTTATAGGGAACATTTAATACCAACTACGCAACATCCCAATTTCTCTTTATACATATTGGCTATGTGCACAACCAATTTTATTCTGGAAATAGCAAGTTTCAAGAAATTGAAACTTAAGAGTAACTGTTGTGAACCCAAAGAGATTATCTTTTTACTTTTGTTCTTTAAGAAATCTATTGGGTCATCGTATTAGGAAATAAAATTGTACAACACATACACATGTACAATTCAGTTTTCTATTTGATTTCGTGTATGCATTCACCATCTTGAACTTTATGTCCAATCGAGAAATGAGAAAATAATGATTAGGAGAGCACGATGATTATATCGATTAAGAATATTAGTTTAGAGAATAAATTAATGGAAAAGGATTATAAATATATATATATATATATACAGACACAAGAGCAAGACCTTAGTAGCAGCCCCCACCTACATTCTCTTTGCGCCACCAAAAAAAGAAAAAATGGTTAATACCCTAAAAAACCTCAAACTGGTACATCGGTGACAAATTTACTCAAAATTAATTTTTGACCACAAAAAATCCCAAACTTATATATCTTTGACAAATTTATCCCAAACGATACACTTGTGACAATTTTATCCTCTCGGTAGTTTTCGTTAAATTTTACTATCAAATTATTAAGTTAAATGATACGTGACAGTTGACTGATATATCGATTTGGGATTTTACGCTCCGTTTGTCACAGTTTACAATTTTTGTGATTTGTTTGTGATATTAATCCAATTTAAGGGAGGGTATATTTATCACAAATTTATCGGTTTGACGTTTTTTTTTTTTTTTTCGGTCGAATAAATTAGTTTGGAGTACAAGTTTAGGATTTTTATGTTCAGTTAAATTTGTTACAAGTGTACTAATTTAGGATTTTTCAAGGTCAAAAAATAATTTGGGATAAAGTTGTAATAAATATATAAATTTGAGATTTTTGAGGATATTAATTCAAAGGAAAATTCCAAAATCGCCGGAAAGGGAAAGAGGCACCACCTATCCTCCGTCGTACCATCATTGGTGGGACACCCGCGTCATCATTGTCGCACGTGTCGCACGTCTCTCTCCGTACCACCCCAAACGTACCAATCTCCGACAATCCCCAAAAAGAACTCTCTCTCCCTCTCTGTCTCTCTCACGGATCTCCTGTCTCCACCAGTTTTCAAGAAAATATTGACGAGACCATCGGCTCCTCCTCTGACTACTAATGTGGCCGCCTTACTACTGATGGGGACAAGGGCCCTGTATTTAAAGCGTCGAAGCTTTCGTTGCCGTGACACCCTACAAGAACAACTCCTCCCCACACAGACTCTGTATTTAAAGGGCCCTGGATTGATATATACGAAAGCCATCCTACCTCGACCTCCATGGTTTTCACTTATACATAACTCTGAGAAATTATTATTATTATTTTGTTAAATTATTAGTTTCTATTAAGAACATAAAAAAAAAAAAAAAAAAGAAGAAGAAGAAGAAGCAAAAGCTGATTTACAGATAGAGTTGGTCGATTCATGAACTTCACCTGATTAGTATCTTGAGTACAAACAAGAACTTTTTGCCACGAAAAGACACGGGAGATTCCTCTCTCTCATGCTCAAGACTGTGGTTATCCGGTCTCGTCCCTTCCTCCCCCTTCCCCCCTTTTGTCCACTTCTCGCCTGGCTTTGGTACCCTTGTATCTTCTGCGCTGTTTCACGGTCTCTTCTGCTCTCCCGCTATAAATACTCCTTACTAGAACTCAATGGCCTCAATTTGCTCCCTCACACCATCACCCTCGATTTGGTCCCTCACGACACCACCCTCCCCAACCCGCACTCTCTTCACACACACGCACGCACGCACGCACTGTGGCAATGACAGGATCAAGCTCAGCCAAACCCCATCCGTCCAACTTCACCAAACTCCAACTCGGTTGCCCCGGCAGCTCCTCCTCCTCCTCTCCAACCCAGAATGCCAAAGCGGTGACACCCCAGGGGCGTGACCTCCTGAGGAAAGACACTGTGGCAATGGAAGGATCGAGCTCAGCCCCACCCTTTCCGTTCAACTTCACCAAACTCCAACTCGGTTGCCCCGGCAGCTCCTCCTCCTCCTCTCCAACCCAGAATGCCAACGTGGTGACATCTCAGGAGCCTGAGCTCCCAGGGAAAGACCTGAGTAAGTTAACACAGTTCCATTCAATTGAACTATACAAAAGCCATCGTATGACGACCATCATGGCTTATATGCTGATACATAACTCTGAGAAATTATTCGTTTATTAAATAAAAAAGACAAGGAGAAGAAAGAAGAGAAGGAAAGAGACAAACGGAGACTTTTCTTTAGGTATCTTATGATGTAACTGAAAAACTCCCGAATCGTCGACCACTGACGTAACCCGGTTTTTTTGGGCAGAGAGGAAAAGATCATCACATGGGGTCGTCCCATACAACAACAAGAGGCCCGTTCCGAGGCACAAGGAAGAGAAGAAGGACGATGCTGGCATCTCCACTAAGTTGACGCTCCGACATGACCCGTGCAACTACAAGAAGGTGCTAACGACAAGTGACGTCGGTGGCTTGTCGCGGCTCCTGCTTTCGGGGGGCTTTGTGGAGGACCGCGTGGTCGGGACGCCGGGCATGGAGATGGTCAAGAGCCCGACCGGGATGGAGGTCCCCGTGTGGGACGCGGACGACGGAAGCAAGCACTGGCTCGTGCTAGGCCACTGGCCATCCTCGAATGCCTACGTTCTGAAAGGTCACTGGAACGAGCAGTTCGTCAAGAGGCTAGGCTTGGTAGCCGGGGACGAGATCGGGTTGCTCTGGGACCCGTACTCTAGGAGATTCTTCTTTAAGGTCCTTCACAAGGTTGCTTGTGACGCGAGCAACGCGGCGGCTTGAGCTTTCACTGGAAAGTCATAGCGAAAGGAGCTTCTTCTCTATATTTTCATTTTTCTGTTTTCCTAATGTCGGGTTCTTTTATGTTTTTTTTTTTGGTAACCGAGAACTCCACCACGGGCCCCCTGTGCTCGGACGGTACCAAAGTTTTTTTGATAACCGAGAACTTCACCACGGGCCCCCTGTGCTCGGATGGTACCGAAGGGCCGGGTCCCTATACCTCGGGAGACTAGCACATAACCCCACCACCTTGGCCCCCACTTAAGACGTGTTAGTAGTGGAGTTTCGACTGGGACCTCAAAGATAAAGTGCCCAAAACCGAACCAACTCAACTGCCCACGGTGGGTGTGCTTTTATGTTGTCAAGTCCTGTTTTCCATTAAGTCCTAATATAGTTTGTTTGCATCCTGATCAAGTCTATAATTTTTGGATGTTGTTGTCAGTTAAATTTCGATTCAGTTTGGAATTGTGTAGTGTTATTTGAATCGAATTAATTTATCTCATTTCGCATAAGATATCCTCCGTCCAGAGTAAGCAAAGAATCTTGGTTTCCTTGAATTCCTTTCGATAAAAATATTTCGTTATGATAATAATTTCGGAGAAACCCTAATCATGAATTATTTCGTCATTGAACGGTGGATCTTTTCAAGGTCTAATTTTGCTGCGACGACAGATTCTGGGATGATAATGGAACCTCTTACCCTTAAAGCACAATCGACGAAAGCACTGGCGAAAGCCCCCTCGTAACTAAATCGTACGAAGCCGACCCGTTCCACTTTTTGCATACCCTACAATGTGTCAGCTATCAATGCAGTGCACACGAGGCGAGGATCCTGCCAATTGGCTTCTATAATGTTCTTCTCTTCAATCAAACAATGATTTCATGAAGGTTCGACTTTTGAGAGACAAGAAGAAGAGGAAGATAGCGGACCCTACGGTCCATGGAAACCACTCGATTTGGGAAAGACTAATATATTCAATTAAATTATCCTTTTTCCCTTATCCAACCTGAATTAGTGGATACTTTGTATTAGAGCGCACATTTGACAATTTAATTTTGCGCAACTATAGTTTGATCACTCTCGATGATCTAAAGTGCGAAATTCCCATGAAGACGTTCGATTTCTTCTAACCCCAAATCTCCTCCGATCATCATCAATCACTCACCGCCGGCACCATCCGTGGTCTCTTCGTCCCGCCTTTGCGATGTTGCCAACATCAACGATGACAATGAGAATAGTAATAGGTGCCAAGAAGAAGTGTTATCTCCACGTTTTCGTCTTCGAGAAAGCTTGTCTTTTCTCCATCAGGTGAGCAATGACGAAAGCTCCCTGGTGTCACTAAAATCGCAAGGACCCAAGCTCATGCGGGCCCCCGTCCCGTCCCCACTTGTCGCGTGCACGTGCCCAACGAGGCGTGAACTGCCGACGCACTTCTAATTCGGTGCAATGCTAGATTCTTTGATGTTGTTTTCCTCGGGAAGGCTGTGTCGTGAGAATAAAGGACAGGCGAGTCTTGAGGAAGGAAGAGAGAAGACGCTGGGACCCACCTATGCATATCGTAATGAACGCGGATTGCGTAATAGAAAGATTACACGGGCTGTATACTTCAAATTAATTCAAAAGGAGGCAATCCTAGGGATCCACACTTTTCATTCAAATTGACTATGTCTTCTTCAAAAAAATACTAGAGAACCACGTGGATTAATAACTTTTGGCCCCAGGATTAGTACCTTTAGTCCAAACAAGAATTTGCCTACAAGAAAACATGAAAATTTCTCAGTACCTTTCATAGTGAACTTTTGTCCCCTTCTATAATACGCCCGTCTCATCGGCTTCGAAGAAAAACAACGAAAAGAAAAATAGGAAAAAGGTGCGATGACTGAGTGAGTGTGCGATAGAGAAAATTGCGAATTGCGCGGGGGCCTCTTTCTTGTCCTCTTTTGCTTTTGCGCCACAATTTGGCGTCCCCACCCAACAATTATTTCCTCATACAATCATCAACGGCTTCGAAGCAAAACAAGAAAAAAAAAAAACGTCACATCTTGATTGGCCAATTATAGTAATGATTGATTTTCCTTCATTCCTGGTGGAGCCTCAAGATTTATCCAGAGTGCGTGGACGCATGCACGTGTTGCAGTGTTATGTTCTCCAACCATTGGGACAAGGGCCTTAAAAGGGTTGAAGTTTTTATTGCGATGACACCGCCACAAGAACAAAAGCTATTAAAGCAAAAGTTTGTTGAGAAAAGCTTCTTGCATCCACTGATACATGACGCAAAACTCAATTGCCATTCGCGAAAAGCGAAAGCTGATTTTGATGGATCGGTCGATCAATTCATGAGCTTCACCTGATTAGCACCCTGAGTCCAAACAAGAATTTTGATGCGGAAAAAACAAGATTTCTCAGTACTTTTTATAGTAGACTTGACCCCGCCACTCATGTGTCGCTATCTGGAGCTCAGCTTTGTCCCCTTCTAATCTCTTTGTGCTCTCACTCCCTCTCCTCCTCTCTTCATTATAAATACACTCATCACCCTCGATATAACGGCAGACCACCATCCTACCCAACCCACACTCTCTTCACACACCCACACCGTGGCAATGGAAGGATCAAGCTCAGCTCCAAGCCTTGAGCGGGTGAAGTTCTTATTATATTTGTCTTGTTTCATGGGCTCAATCCATCAAAATCAGCTTTCGCTTTTCGCGAGTAGCAATCCGCTTGTTGCCATCTATTTGTGCTCTTTCACTGTCTCCTCCTCTCTCCACTTATACATAAGTTTGACAACCAGCCAATCCGCATTCTCTTCACACACCGTTGCACTGATAGGCTCAATCTCAGACCTACCCCTTCTGTCCAACTTCACCCAGCTTCTCTAATCCAGAATACCAACATGGTGACACCCCAGGCGTGGAGCAATGACCTGTACAGGAGTGTGGAACACAAGATGAAGACAAACAGCGAGTTGGAGAGATACTCCGTTGCCTACTCCCTCTGCCCTTCGTCCGACTCTCAGATTGGGAGCTGCAGAAAGCCCTCCGTCTACAGAAAGTTCACTTTTGGTGAATACCGGAAGCAAGTTCAAGAGGACATCAAAAGAACCGGCCACAAAGTTGGTCTTCCACGTTTCAGGCTAATGGGTATGTAAACACAGTTCGTTCAGTTGAAATATACGAAAGCCATCTTATGGCGACTTCCATGGTTTATACTAATACATCATTTTGAGAAATGATTAGTCTATTAAATAAGAAAAAGAGAAGAAGAAAGAAGAGAAGAAAAGAGACAAAAGGAGACTTTTTTAGGTGTCGTATGACGTATCTGAAATGAAAACTCCCGAGTCGTCCTCCTCTGACGTAACCCGCTTTGTTTGTGCAGAGAGGAAGATATCATCTATCATCTGACCTCTCCAGAGAGTTGGTGTTCTACGACGACCCGTGGAAGATCAGGAAGGAGCAAACGAAAAGCGACCTCGACCACTTGTCGCGGCTCCTGCCTCCGCTGCAATGCTTGAAGGGCCACGTGCTTCCGTTGATGGGAAAGGAGATGGTGGACCGGGTCAAGAGCAAGGAGGGGACGAAGATCGTCGACGGGGACGTAAACACAGGTGACGAACACCGGCTCATGTTCCGCTCCTGGGGTCCAAGGACCTACTTGCTCAACGGAGGCTGGACCAAGATGTTCGTCAAGGGGCGAGGGTTGAAGGTCGGGGACGAGATTGGGATGTACTGTGACACGGTCCTTCGCAAGTTCCACTTCACGGTCCTTCACAGGGTTGCTTGAGGCACGAGCAACGCGGCGGCTTGAGCTTAAGGATCTTGTTCTCTTTATTTTTATTTTTATTTTTTTATTTATGTTGGTTTGTGACCGGGCAAAGTCAAAACAATAACCGTCGGAAAACACTCCCCGCACAAATCAACAAAAATGTTATCTTTTAATTTTCTTTCTATACTGTATTTTTATGTTCTCAAGCCGTGAAGTCGATTAAGTTCCGGCATGATTTGTTTGTATCTTGTTACGTAATCGAGTCTTTAAATTCTGGATCTTGTTGTCGGAAAAATTCCAGCTCAGTTTGGAATTGCAATGCACTGTTTGAATTGAATAAATCGATTTCTTCTATCATAAGATATTATCCATCCGGAGTTGGCACAAAAATTTGATTTTCTTGAATTACTTTGGATGAAAGATATTTTATTGTGGGAATAATTTTGTCGAAATCCTAACCATGAATTATTTCATCATTGGAAGGTGGATATTTTCAAGTTCTTATCTGCCGTGATGCTAAATTTTCATGGCAGCCCTTAAGCACCAAACCAAATATTTTCCCTTTGAAGCACAATCGACAAAAGCGATGGCGGAAGCCCTCGCGTCACTAACATCGTACGGACCCGAGCTCATGGCGGGCCCTGACCCGTTCCACTTCCTTTCCGCATATACCCCACAAGTTGTCAACTGTCAACGCACTGCACCACGAGGCGATTAAACATGGAAACCGCTCAATTTGGGAAAGACTTATATATTCAATTGAATTATCCTTTTTCCCTATCCAACTCGAATTAGTGAATACTTTGTATTAAAGTAGCACGCACTTCACAATTTGATTTTGCGTAACTGTAGCTCGATCACTCTCAAAGGTGGAAAATCTATGGGATTTCCACACTTCCAATTTTGCGCCATCTAATAATATGGATTAGAAGAAAGCAAAGAAACATATGAAGACGTTGGATTTCTTCCAATCCCCAATCTCCTCCAATCGTCATCAATCGCTCACGGCTGGCAACGTCCATGTTTACAACATCAAGGAAGACAATGAGAATAGTGATCGTAGCCAAGAAGAAGTTTTATCTCCATGTTTTCGGCTAACCCCCCATCTTGTGCCGTACTAGTACCCTGCACTGACCTTCGTGAAAGCTTGCTTCCTCGGTCGGGGACAACAAAGTAGATTTCTTCAAACCAATCTGATTGTGACTTCCACCCAACATAAAGACTACCCCACCGTCAGCAGCACGCATGTCTGGACTCTGATGAGTCTTTGTAGACTGTTCAAATATTAACTTTTTCGACGTTGATTCGGTCAAGTATCTATTTTTTCTGTTTTCTCCTTTTTTGCCACATCTTACTGCGTAGTGCATGTTTTTGCATGCTGATTTTGTGAGGAAAAAACTGGTCCAACGATTTTGTTGGATCTCACCTCAGTCGAAAAAATTAAACTAGACGTCGGCCATCTTTCATAACATGATTAATAACTGGTGCTAAATCAAACAATTTTTTATAAACATTTTAAGTTTTTTGAATTTTTTATTGAATTTTTTTCTTTTCTTTTCTTTCTTCTTTGTTCTTTTAACAAGACTGGAGACCCCGACTAGAGCCATGCACCCTTGCTGACCACAATGATGGCATCATGGCCCTTCCCCGTGGGACAGCGAGGGTTGTTGAGTCTTTGCTAGAGGAAAAAAAACAGAAAGAACAAAAGAAAAGAAATATAAAAATTCATAAAATTTTTAAAAAGGTTATAACATTTTTCCATGTCATCATGCCACGTAGGAGACCAACATCTACATCAATAGTTTTTGGCCAAAATTGATTGGAAGTGCTAAATTGGTCAATCGTCAAAATATTTAGGATTAAATTGGCATAATTGAAATATTTAAGATTGAATTGCCTGTCGTGCAATAGGTCTAAAATTTTTGGACACATTTTTATGATTTTTTAATTAGGAATTGTCAGTTTTGGGGTAGGTCTTTAATCTGAAACCTAAAACCTACAATGTCAAAACTAGTTCTTGATTTTTCAAATGGGAACCGAATGGATCGACCCTAAAATTCATCTAGAATTGAAGCAATCAATTCTGGAATTGATATGAGAATCGGTTTACCTTCTTCTTTTTCCTTTTCGTTTTTTTTTCCCTGCAATTGGGAACCAAGTCAGTTAAGGTCGCTTCTCAAAATTTTCAATGTTCTAATCCTCTTTGATAACATTCAGGATGTGTTGGCCATTGTGGACTCTCAGTAAAATTCATAACGTTCTTTTTCATATCTTGATGATACATAATCTCTCGTTTAAAGCAACCGCCTTTTGTTTTGGGGAATTATGCTCCATGTAAGACAATCTCTTCTCAAAACTTAAACAGGCCAGATGTATACCATGAACTCCTTTCATAACAATTGCCGAATGCTTAATTTATCACTCGAGCACATACCCACCTTCAGTAGGAAACCTTGATTAATCAAATATCACTTAGACAACCCAATTCAAAGTACTTATCTTTTGTGAGTATTTAAATTCCACACTTCTCATTCCATACCGTTTCTCTAGAAAAAGAAATAACATGGCTCAGAAGAAAGTGAAGAAATCCATGAAAAATTTCGATTTCTTCATTGAACTTTCTTGAATTGAAATTAGGCAAAAGTGATCCCTTTGTTATGGACGAGAGGGAGCATGATAGTTGCGGTATATAGTGCAATAACTTTATTTTTGGCGCTATACAGTGCAATTACTTTTTTTGTGTATATCATTTGCGTCCGAATGGGACACGTGTCGATCTCGTCCGTACCATCCTCAATCAAATCAATCTCCGATAAACCCCCATAAAGAAACTCTCTATCTCTCTCTCTCTCACGTATCCTCCGCTTTCACCCACTCATGACTCCTAGTGGGGCCTCAGGATTGATAAAAACCGTGTGGATATAAGCACGTGTTGCAGCATATTCTCTTAGCTTTTGGGAAGGGCTTTGGATTTAAGGGGTTGAAGTTTTGATTGCCATGACGTCCGACAAGAACACTAGCTACTATAGCCGGTTCGGTATATTTCTCCAGCACGCAGTACAAGAGAGAAAGGAAGCACAAACTCAAATATGCTTTACCAGACAACCCAACCCACGCTACTGTTCACACACACGCTCTGGCAATGACAAACTGACAATAAGGCTGCGTATGATAAAATTTATACTTCTCTATTTTCTTGTTTTTCTCGTCTCGAAATAAGTTTGGAACAAACCGTTTAGTAACACAATTTGATTTTTCTATTTTTGAACAGATTTCTATTCCATAAATTAATTTAAAAAAGAAATCAGAAGCTAAAATTTTTAACTTTTCAATTTTTGAAATTGAAATTGAGAAATCAATTTCCGATCAGAAATCAATTTCTATTCCAGGAATTTTGTCATGTGCACCCTAACTTTATAGTCCTTCGCAAGGTTGCTAGTGGCACAAGCAACGTGGCGGTTTCTTTTTCTTTTTTTAATGTTGGTTTGTGATCAATGAAAGTCAAATTAATAACATGATTAGAGCTTGTTCCTCCCACAAAGTGATAAGGTTTTTCTTTTGCGATTCAAACGGTATATGATCCAACGCTAACTAAGGAGATGCGTGCAATTTGTTCACTTTATTGGGTTTGTCAATTAGCTAACTATTGACACCCAGAATATGACTTATCTAGCACAAGCGCGTAAATATCACGTGAGATAAGATTGGTATAGATGGTCATATGTATACCATGTGGATATTTATACAAGCATGTTGACTTATTAATGAGTATGGGGATTGAGATATATCGATCAACATTGGCACACATGGATGCCAAGTATGGGGACGAATCACAGATAATTGCTAGTATGAATATCATCAATATTTATTAAAAGAATGTCCATAGGCTGTTTTGAAATTTAAGATCAATAGGACTAAAGGTGCATAGTTTTGGAGGGGACATTTACCATTGGAGAGTCAAGTCATCTGATAGATCAGTTGGGACTAGAGACACAATTTTGGAGGAAACGGTTATTGTTTGAAGAACAAGTTGTCCAATGGGTTGGTTAAAGTCAGAGACAACTTTTTGAAAAAGCATAATTACCGCCTAGAAGAAAGATCGTGGAGTATTCACTGATCACAAGGGACAAAGTCATGGAGCAGTTTTTTGTTTTGGTCGAAAGTGAAACTTCATTCAAGATAAAGTAATATTACACCCTGCAGCTATTGTACATGTGAAATTTAGAAACATGGAGATAACCAATAGAAGTTACTTGGGAGATTGCAACCACTAGGAACCATCAAAAATCAGTTTCCATTAACCATTATAAATAGCACTAGTCGCCCATAAGGAAGCCCCCACACAAATTACCAAAAAGGCTATCTTTCATTTATCTTTCTTTTATTGTATTTTAAGTTTCCTTAGCTATACCTTCTTGATTTGCGTTGTCGATTAAATTTTGGTGTGTATCTTTATCTTGGTGTTGAGTTGTTGATTAAATTTTGACGTCGTACTTTTATGCTCTCAAGCCGTATCATCAATTAAGTTCCAACATAGTATTGGATATTGCCATCGATTAAGTTTAGTTTGGAATTATATAGCGATGTTTGAATGTAAGAGATCGATCTCCTTTTGCATGAGATATCCTCTATTCGGAGTTAGCACTAAACCTTGGTTTCCTTAAATAAAAGCAAAAGAGTTATTTTTGGTGAAAGATACTTTATTATGGAAATAACTTCGATGAAATTCTAATCATGAATTATTTCGTCATTAAATGGATGTCAAGTTCTAATATGCTGCAATGCTAGTGGAACCTTTTCCCTTAGAGCAGAATTGATGAAAGCGATCACGGAAGCCCTCCGGGTCCACTAACCCGTTCCTCTTGCCGCGTGCCCAACAAGGCGTGAACTGTCAGCGCATAAAGAGGTGATGATTCTTCAGGGACTTAATCAAAGGGACATCAAGGTTGTAAGGACATGCAAATCGGACAGCCCCCTGGACGAGGGCAAGAAAGAAAAGGAAGAGAGGAGACGCTACGTACAAAATATTGTGCACGTGGTGCCGCGTAGCTTCTTAGAAAGTACCGAAAGCCCGAGGGGAAACGAGACATATTCGTGGAGGGCAAACAGGAGGGACCCTACAGCGGTTGAAATTCCAAGCCCAAAGCAAAAGTACATCACATGATGGTGTTAACAGACCCTTTTTTTCTCTCTTTTACGGGAGGAAAATGAATGCCCCAAGCCGATTGCTATCGCCAAAAGCGAAAGCTGGTTTATTGATTGAGTGGATAGAACGTGACAATATAACACGTACTTTACTCGCTAGTTCTTGGGTGCAGTGCGATTGATTCTAGTCCAAACAAGTGCTAACTGTCGCTATTTGGCGATTTGTCATTGATCACTCACCGCAGGCACCATCCACGGTCTCTTTGTCCAGCGTTTCGAATGTCGCCAACATTAACGATAACGACTTTTTGTAATATTAGCTCAAATATATAAAAAAGAAAATGTTCTGCACAACTGATCAAATCACGCACGAAAACAATTCGATTATTAAGTCGGCTTGTGTTGTTGGTTAATTATATTGAGCTCATGTTGCTCCATATTACACACTGCAATTGCCATGAAATTGCTATTCATTGTCTTCTTTCTAAACTTGCAGAATGCCGTATTGAGCTTTGTTAGGTGATCATGTCGAGAAGATCAGCGCTAAAGAAGTTCAGTAAATAAAATAAAAATCAAAGTGGGAAGATAGCATGGTCAAAAAGTGAAATTCTGGTGACGCTCGATTGAAAAGGTCAATGTGTTTTTGATCCGTAGGGCTACTTCTTCTGCGCACGCACGCAATTATAGAGAATAAAAAAATCCGTGGCCAGAGCCGAGGCGCCCCTTTCTAGTCCTTTCTCTGCTCTCGACTACGACGACTAGACAACTGGCCAAAGAAGACTTTCGGTCATTGCTGATGGTGGTCCTGACACCGGAAGGATAAGTGTGATACGCATGTTATATCCAATCCTCGGACTTACCGACAAAACTTGCACGGCAATAGGTATATTTAGACCTACTTTTAATTATTGTCAATGTTTGATTTCCTCCACCGCAAATCTCCTCCCAACGTCATCAACAACTCGCCCGCTGGCACCATCGATGGTTCCTTCGTCCTATGTTCTTGATGTTACCAACATTGACAATGATAAAAAGGAGAATCGGAGCCGGGAAGTGAATTCATCTTCACCTTCCTAGCTAACTCTCAATTTGTTCCTTACTCAGACATGCAATAACATTCAAGACAGCTTCTCTTTCTTGATTGCGAACACCAGCAGTGGCGACCCACATCGAAGTATCGATCCCACTCCGCTTCAGGCCAACGAGGGTTGAATAATTAAGAAAACATTCGGCACCAATGGGGCGATTCCTGTATCACTTAATCCTAAAGAGTAATGATGCATGATCCGAAAGTCCAATTTTGATTGCACCCTACAGTGTCCCAGAGATTGTGATTATGAAACTAAATGAGGAGTATATGTTGTTGCATCCTATCATAGTCGGACCAAATTTGGTCCATCTTAGTCGGCTTTCGTGCCTCATCACATGACTGTTTACTTGTTTAGGTTGATGAGTCCCCCTAAATTTACTGTCGATTTCCGAGCGCCCAAGAAAATATTGTGCATGTGGTGTTGCCTAGGTTTTTAGAAGATACCGACAGCCAAAAGGGGATCAATAACGACTCGTGAAGGACAGAGGATGGACCATACAGAAGAAATCCTAAAGCGATGTAATTCCAAGCCCAAAGCAAAAGTTTATTGAGAAAAGCTTCTGGAAACCCTTATTATAGAACGCGAAAAGCCGATTGCTGTTTGCGAAAAGCTAAAGCTGATGTTGATGGATTGACTCGATGAAACATGACAATATAGTACGAACTTCACCCGCTCACTCTTGGGTGCGTTGCGATCGATTCTATATACTGTACCTGGATTAGTACCTGATTCCAAACTGTCGCTACTTGGAGCAGCTCCCTCCCTCTTACCCGCTTTGTCGCCTTCTGTTTGTGCTCTTTCTTTCTCTCTTCTCTCCCCGCCTATAAATACCCTATCGACTCCCAGCCAACCCACATTCTCTTCGCACACCGTTGCACTGATAGGCTCAATCTCAGACCCACCCCTTCTGACCAACTTCACCCAACTCCAATCCAGAATACCAACATGATGAAACCCCAGGAGTATCAGCTCCCAGTGATAGACCTGAGTCAGCCGTGTGCAAAGGAGAACATATTCCGGGCCGCCAAAAAATATGGACTCCTCCAGGTGGTGAACCATGGGATCAGTAGGGAGCTGCTTGGGAATGTGATGAGGGAGGCGGTTAAGCTGTTCGAGACACCCCTTGAGACCAGGGCCCACTCTGGCCTCCTCAACAACTCCTCCCCCTGGGGCACTTCCCCTGCCCAGTTCTCCCACCATGTCCCCCTCGTGAAGATTTATGACCCCTCTTGCCACGGCCAGTTCAACTCTCTCGGAGGAGTGATGAGGGAGTTGGCCCCCGCCATGTTTGGGCTAGCCAGGACGCTGGCGGGGGTCCTAGAGGAGAGCCTCGGGCATCAGGGCCGCAGCACGTTGAACGAGAAATGCGACGAGAACACATGCTTCCTCCGGCTGAACCACTCCCCAGTGTGCCCACTCTCGCCGGAGAGGTTCTGGCCGTTGCCCCACGCGGACAGTGACTTCCTGACCATTCTCTACCAGGACCAGGTAGGAGGCCTCCGGCTCCTCAAGGACTCCCAATTCGTCGCGGTCAAGCCCAACCGTGACGCTCTCATCGTCAGCATTGGAGACCTTCTTCAGGTAACGAAGAAAAGAAAGCACAGATTCAAAACAATGATTATCCAATCAATGCTCATCCAATTCTTCAATGCTCAGACTTTCCTCGTGTCTCGAACGAGCAATGATTAACGCGGGTATGAATTGCTCGTCTTTTTTTTGGGCAGGCATGGAGCAATGACGTGTGCAGGAGTGTGGAGCAAAAGGTGGAGAAAAACAGGGAGGTGGAAAGATACTCCGTTGCTTTCTCCCTCTGCCCTTCGTCCGGCTCTCAGATCGGGCGCTGCAGAAAGCCCTCCGTCTACAGAAAGTTCACTTGTGGTGAATACCGGAAGCAAGTTCAAGAGGACATCAAAAGAACCTGCCGTAAAGTGGGTCTTCCACGTTTCAGGCAAATAGGTATGTAAAAACGGTTCGTTCAATTGAAATATACGAAAGCCATCCTATGGCGACCTCCCTGGTTTATACTAATACATATTTCTGAGGAATGACTAGTTTGTCAAATAAAAACAAAAGAGAAGAAGAAATAAGAGAAGGAAAGAGACAAAAGGAGACCTTTTTAGGTGTCATATGACGTATCTGAAATGAAAACCATGCAGTGGTCGGCCTCTGAAGTAACCCGCTTTGTCTGTGCAGAGAGGAATATATCATCTGACGTCTCCACGGAGTTGGTGTTCTACGACGACCCGTGGAAGATCAGGAAGGAGCTAACGAAAAGCGACCTCGACCACTTGTCGCGGCTCCTGCTTCGGCGGGACTGCGTGAAGGCCCATGTGCTCCGGTGGATGAAGAAGGAGATGGTGGGCAAGGTCGAGAGCAAGGAGGGGATGGAGGTCGATGTGATAAACTAGGACACAGGTGGCGAGCACCGGCTCGTGTTCCGCTACTGGGCATCGTCGGGGTGCTACGTGCTGAATGGTGGCTGGACCAAGCTGTTCGTCAATGGGGGAGAGTTGAACGTCGGGGACGAGGTCGGGATGTACTGGGACACTAACCATTGCAGGTTCCACTTTGCGGTCCTTCAGAAGGTTGCTTGCGGAACAAGCAACCCGGCGGCTTGAGCTTTCATTGGAAAGTATTTGCGAAAGGATCTTGTTCTCTTTATTTTACTTTTTGTGTGCTTCAATGTTGGCTTGTGATCGGGGAAAGTCAAAACAATTACCATCGAAAAGCAGTCCCGCACAAATCAACAACAATCAATTTTCTTTCCTATATCGTACTTTTATATTCACAAGTGGTGTGACCAATTAAGTTCCGACATAATTTGTTTGCATCATATTATGTAATCGAGTTTGTAATTTCTGGATCTTACTATTGATTTGGAATTGTAAAACATTGTTTGAATATAATAAATTGATCTCCTTTCGCATGAGATATCCTCCGTCCAAAATTAGCACATAACCTTGGTTTCCTTGAATTATTTTTTATTAAAGATATTTCGTTGTGGGAATAATTTCGACAAAATCCTAACAATGAATTATTTCGCCATTAAATGGTGGATCTTTTTTCAAGTTCTAATTTGCTGCAATGCTAAATTTTTACGGAAGCCCTCAAAGCATCAAACCTTTTCCCCTTAAAGCACAATTGACAAAAGCGATGACGGAAGCCCCCCACTAACTAAATCGTACGGAGCCGACCTGTTCCGTGGTTCACATACCCCACAAGGTGTCAACTATCAACGCAGCGTGGAATACGAGACGAGGACTTTTCCAATAGACTTCTTTAATGTTTTTCCCCTTCAGCGAAACAATGATTTCATAGAGGTTCGACTTTTGAGAGACAAGAAGAAGAGGAAGATAGGGGACGCTACGATCCATGGAAACCAAACAATTCCTAATTGAATATGTTTTCTTAAGAGACACTGGACAACCACACGTGGATTAATGACTTTTGTACTTTCTGATGTTAAATTATTATGTTTTAGGAAACATATAGTCTTATGCCCCTCTCTCCACAAGCATGCAGTCATTGCACTACCTTTGATCATTTTTCCCTAATCCAACTCGAACTAGTAAATACCTTGTATTAAAGCAGCGTGCACTTCACAACTTGATTTTGCACAACCGTAATTTGATCACTCTCAACGATATAAGGTGCAAAATCTGTGGGATTTCTACACTTCTAATTTATTGCCAGTCTCACCAGAAAAAGAAATAATATGGATCAGAAGAAAGCGAAGAAATCCATGAAGCCATTTGATTTCTTTGAACCTCAAACGTCCTCCGATCATCATGAATTACTCGCTGCCGACACCATCCACGATGTCTTCGTCTTGCGTTTCCGATGTTTTCCAACAGCAACAATGACGTGAGAATAGTAATCGGTACCAAGAAAAAGATTTATCTCCAGGTTTTTGTCTTCGAGAAAGATTGTCTTTTCTCTATCAGGTGAGCGATGACGAAAGCTCCTTGGTGTCACTAAAATCGTAAGGAGCCAAGCTCATGCGGGCCACGGTCCCGTCCCGACTTGTCGCGTGCGCGTGCCCAACGAGGCGTGGACGGCCGACGCACTTCTAATTCGGTGCAATGCTAGATTCTTTGATGTTCTTTTCCTCAGGAAGGCTGTGTCGTGAGAATAAAGGACAGGCGAGTCTTGACTCTTGAGGAAGGAAGAGAGGAGACGCTGGGACCCACCTATGCATATGGTAATGAACGTGGACTGCGTAATAGAAAGATTACACGGGCCGTAAGAGAGTGTCAATCCCAAGGATCCACACTTTTCATTCAAATTGAATATGTTTTCTTCAAAAAAAAAAAAAATACTAGAGAACCACGTGGATTAATAACTTTTGGCACCAGGATTAGTACCTTAAGTCCAAACAAGAATTTGGCTGCAAGAAAACAAGAAGATTTCTCAGTACTTTTCATAGGAAATTTTTGTCCCCTTCTATAGTACGCCCGTCTCGTCGGCTTCGAAGCAAAACAACGAAAAGAAAAATAGGAAAAAGGTGCGATGACTGAGTGAGCGTACGATAGAGAAAAGTGCCAATTGCGCGAGGGCCTCTTTCTTGTCCTCTTATGCTTTTGTGCCACAATTTAGGCTTCCCACCCAACAATTATTTCCTCGTACAACCCTCAACGGCTTCAAAGCCCAAAAAAAAAAAAAAAAAAAAAAAAAGGAAAAGTTTCCCGCCCGCTTATAAATAAGCCCCGCTCAATGACTTTTCATAATATTAACCCAAATATAAAATAAATGTTCTGCACAATTGATCAAATCACTCACAAAAATCAATTTGATTATCAAGTCGGCTTGTGTTGTTGGTTAATTATATTGAGCTCGTGATGCTCCATATTGCACACTGCAATTGACATGAAATTGCTATGTGATCATTCGTTGCTTTGTCCCTCTAGTTCTTGGAGTTCTATACCTTGTGTCTTCTTTCTAAACTTACACGATGCCCTAGTGAGCTTTGTTAGGTCATCATGTTGAGAAGACCAGCGCTAAAGAAGTTCAGCAAATAAAATAAAATAAAAATCAAAGTGGGAAGATAGCAGGGTCAAAAAGTGAAATTATGGTAACGCTCGATTGAAAAAGTCAATGTTGTTTTTGATCCGTAGGGCCACTTCTTCTGTGCACGCACGCAATGATAGAGAATAAAAGATTAGTGCCCAGAGCGAAGGCGCCCCTGTGCAGTCTTTTTTTCTGCTCTCGAGAACGACGATTAGAAAACTGGCTAAAAAAGATTCTCGGTCATTGCTGATGGTGGTCCTGACATCGGAAGAATAAGTGTGATAAGTATGTTATATCCAATCCTCGCTTACTGACAAAACTTGCACGGCAATAGGTATATTTAGACCTACTTTTAATTATTGTCGATGTTCGATTTCCTCCACCGCAAATCTCCGCCCAACGTCATCGACGACTCGCCTGCCAGCACCATCGATGGTTTCTTCGTCCTATGTTCCTGATGTTACCAACACTGACGATAATAAGAAGGAGAGCCGGGAAGTGAAATCATCTTCACCTTCCTAGCTAACCCTCAACTTGTTCCATACTCCGACATGCAATAACATTCAAGATAGCTTATGTTTCTTCATCATGAACACCAGCAGCAGCAGCCCACGTCGAAATATCAATCCTGCTCTGCTTTAGGCCAACCAGGGATGAAGAATTAAGAAAACATTCGGCATGAATGGATGCTAATTATTGAGCAATTAATGTATTACTTAATCTTAAAGAGTAATGATGCATGATCCGAAAGTCCATTCCTATTGCATCCTACGGCATCACGGAGATTGTGATCACGAAACTGGATAATTGGTAATATGTCATTGCATCCTATCCTAGACAAACCAAATTTGGTCCGTCTTAGTTGGCTTTTGGGCCTTGTCATTTGACTGTTTACTTGTTTAAGTTGACGAGTCCCCCTAAATCTACTGTCAATTTCCAAGCACCCAAGAACATACCGTGCATGTGGTGCTGCGTAGCTTCTTATAAAGTACCGAAAGCCAAAGGGGGGACAAGACATGTTAGTAAAGGGTAAACAGCAGGATGGACCGTACAAAATAAATCAGAAGGCGGTCGAATTCCCAAAGCAAAATAATGTGCATGAGGTGTTGCATAAGATCTTAGAAAAGGTCCAATGCAAAGGGGGATTAAGACATATTCATGGGGGACATAGAGGATGGACTCTACAGAAGAAATGATAAAGCGGTCGAATTTCGAGCCCAAAGCAATGGTTTATTGAGAAAATATTCTTGGCATTGACCATTAACATCAGTAAAAATACACATCACATTGTTCATTGAGAAAAGTCTTCTTGACATCCACTATTGAAACACATCACATTGTTAACAGACCCTTTTTTTTTCCTTTATGGGAGGAAAAATAATGCCCCGGGCTGAGTGCTATCACGAAAAGCGAAAGCTGATTTATGAATCGAGTGGATAGAATGTGACAATATAACACGTACTTCACCCGCTAGTTCTTGGGTGTGGTGGGATTGATTATAGTCCAAACAAGAATTATGCTGCGAAAAAACAATAAGCTCTCTCATCGCCGGCACCATCCAGGGTCTCTTCGTCCAGCGTTTCCAATGTCGCTAATATTAACGATGACAATGAGGATAATAATCGCGGCCAAGAAGAAGTTTTATCTCCACGTTTTCGGTTAACCCTCAACTTCTTCTCTCCCACTACCCTGAACTAACGTTCGAGAAAGCTTGTCTTTCTCGATCGAGGACCACAAATATATTTCTTTGAAACCAATCTGACTACCACGTAACATAAAGAAAAGCAGCTCCCGAAGAGCGATGTTGGCCCTGCTTTCTTTTAATTAAATATGCTATAATGATTACCCCACCGTCAGAAACACGCACGTATGAAATCTGGACTTTGGTGAGTCTTTCTCGACGATTTGAATTTTAACTTTTTCAAAATTGATTCGCTAAAGTATCCAATTTTCTTTTTCTGTTTTTCTATTTTTAGCCACATCTTGCATGGTAATGCATGTTTTTACATGCCAATTTTGTGAGAAAAAAATTTGTCCAACGATTTTGTTAGATCTCACATTGATCAGAAATTGTTGAAGTGGACACAGGCCGACCTACATGGCATGGCCGATGGTCGACGCTAACGCATGCAATTTTTATGAGTTTTGTTATTTATTTTAAAAATTGTCGAATACTCGATTTATCACTCAGAGCACATACAAGGTTCAGTTTCGTACTCTCTCACATACGCTTTCACCGCAGAGTAGGAAACCTTGAACTTTATGTCCAAGATTAATCAAATATCATATAGAAAACCCAACCCAAAATATCTTTCTTTTGCAAGTCTCAAAATTCCTGTTATAAAGTCTATCGGAACGTCACCGTGTAAGCAAAACTGCAATCTAAACGAGACGATTGATGGAACAATCAACTATAATGAACTGCCCGTTCAAAGTGTACCTTCATATTTATAACATGTTTGAACAAAACAGGAAATTTCATATGTCACCACAATAGAAAAGAAACGATTCAAGAAAACTGAAGACATTAGAACTGGGCTTCAAAAGAAATACAAGCTGAGTTCCTTTGTGCCCGAGGAAACATTCCGATCAGGCGTGATGGGAAAGAAGTCACGAGTCACCACCACTGCCGCAGATGAGATCGGGATGTTTTGGGACACGGCCTCTTGCGAGTTCCACTTCACGATCCTTTGCAAGGTTGCACGGGGCACAAGCAACATGGCAGCTTGAGTTTCTATTAGAAAGTTTGGGCAGTAGAATCTCTTGTTTCTTAGTCTTGATGTGTGACTGGTCATAGTCAAAACAAGAGCACATTTAGGATTTAAGTGTTTCTCTTGCTCTTCCCATGAATTGATAAGGTTTTCCTTTTCATTGGAATGTATGTGACCCAACACTAATTGGGGAGATGCAATTTGTTCAATTTATTGGGTTTTTATTTCGTCATTAAACAGTATAGCCTTTCAAGTTTTAATTTGCTGCAATGCTAGATTCCGGTGCTCAAATCCCTCCGAACCGTAAACTTTCATGGAAACCTTCTTAAAGCATCTAAATCTTTTTTTCCCTTAAAGCACAGTCGACAAAAGAAAAGTGATCGACGAAAGCCCCTGTGTTACTAACATCCCACGGACCCGAGCGCATCCGGACCCGACAACGTTCCACTTATCGCATACCCAACAAGGCTGAAGGCAGTGCATGATTGATTACTTAAGTGCATTGACTTGGCCAAAACGTCACATCTTGATTGGCCAATTAGAGTCATGATTGATTTTCCTCGATTCCTTGTGGAGCCTCAAGATTTATCCAAATTGTGTGGACGTATGCACGTGTTGCGGTATTAAGTTCTCCAGCCACCGGTACAAGGACTTTAAGAGGGTCGAAGTTTTTATTGCGATGACACCCCACAAAAACAAAAGCTATTAAAGCAAAAGTTTGTTGAGAAAAGCTTCTTGCATCCACTAGTACATAACGCAAAAACTCAATTGCTATTCGGGAAAAGCAAAAGCTGATTATGATGAATCGAGTCAATCGATTCATGAGCTTCACCTGATTAGTACCTTGTGTCCAAACAAGAATTTTGATGCGAAAAAAAAAAACATTTCTCAGTGCTTTCTATAGTAGACTTGACCCCTCCGCTCATATGTCGCTATCCGGAGCTCCCCCATTTTGTCCCCTTCTAATCTCTTTGAGCTCTTTCACTCTCTCTCTCCTCCTCCCTCTTCATTATAAATACACTCATCGCCCTCGATATAACGGTAGACCACCACCCTCCCCAACCCATACTCTCTTCACACACCCACACCGCGGCAACGGAAGGATTAGGGGTGTGCAAAAGAACCGGGACCCGCTTGGACCGCTCGGAACCGGATCAGAATCGCTTGGAACTGGTGGTTCTTAAGAGAACCGGTTCGATTTCCGATTCCAATTTATGGGAACCGGTGGACACCGGTTCGGTTCCCGGTTCCATGGGCGGATTCGCCCACCTAGACCGGACCGGTTTTATTATAATAATATATTAATTTTTAATATTAAAAAAATCAAAATTAGCAAATCTATATTTAGGCTCCAATCACTATCTTGTCTCAATTCACTACTCTCTTACTCCATCTCATCTCTCTTAATTCAAAATCTCCCCCAGCTCATTCTTCCACTCCAATTCACCTCTGGATCTCATCTCCCTTCGAGTCCCTTCAAGTCCTAGTTCAAACTAAGCGAAATAGTGAGTCGATTCTCTTTTCCCCCTCAAACTTGAACTCTATCCACGTCGTCACCATCCTCGTTGCCACCTCCACATTCACTTTCACTATCATCCTCTTCGTTATTGGGCTCATCTTGCTTCTATCTCCCCTCTTCCTCCTCCGCCTCCTCAGGCTTCTCTCCATCGTCCTTAGCTTTGAGGATAGGGGTGAACTCTAGGTCTAAGAACAGCTTGTCGTCCTTGTTGTCCTCCTCATTGTCAATCTTGAGGGAGGAGCGGGAGATGGCAGAGGTGGTGGCGAAGATGGTGGTGGTGGCCGGGACAGAAGCGGCGTGAGGGTCGCAACCACCACCAACGCGGCGCTAGTACTTGAGGAGAATAAAGCTACCATGGTCGAGAGAGTTAGAATAAGCAGGTGTGGGGAGGGTGAAAATGGGAAGGCGCGAAGGTTGGACTAGTTCTATGGATCCACCCGAGAATTGAATCGGACCGGCGGTCCGGTTCTTGGGTGGATCCATGCAACGAGTGGGCGGTTCCCGGTTCCAATTTTTCGGAATCGGTTCTTAGCGGGCGGTTCCCGGTTCTAGGTGGGGAACTGCCCACCTGGACGATGCACACGAAGGATCAAGCTCAGCCCCACGCCTTGAGCGGGTGAAATTCGCATTATATTGTCATGTTCCAAGGACCCAAAAAAAAAAAAAATACTACGCATGTCGTGTTGCACAGGATCTTAGAGAGTTCCGAAAGCCAAAGGGGAATCAAGACATATTCGTAGTGGGCAAACAGGGGCTCCCCTACAAAGAAATCAGAAAGCGGTTGAATTCCAAGCCCAAGGCAATAGTCTTTTGAGAAAAAATTATAGGCATCCGCCGTCAACATCAATAGAAACGCATCGCATGATGTTAGCAGACCCTTTTTGAATATTATGGCCGGGAAAAGAATGTACCAAGCCTGTCGTTTTTTTGCGAAAAGCGAAAGCTGATTTATGGATCGAATAATTAAGACATGATAGTGTAACTCGTACTTCACCTGCTCTTCTTGAGTGCGGTGCGATTGATTCTAGTCCAAACAATAATTTTGCTGGGAAAAAATAATTTTTGATTACTTTTTATAGTAGGCCTTACTCATCTTTCTCATGCTGCTAAGTGCTAACTGTCGCTATTTGGCAATTTATCATCAATCACTCGCCGTCAGGCCACCGGCACATTTCACGGTCTCTTTGTCGTCGGAGCCAAGAAGAAGTTTCATCTCTACGTTTTCAGCTAACCCTCTACTTGTTCCGTACTAATACCCTGCACTAATCTAGTGAAAGCTTCGTGTTTCTCAATCCGGAACCACAAAATAGATTTCTTTGGAAGCAAACTGACTGCCACGTAACATAAAGAAAAGTAGCTCCCGGAAAGCGATGTGCCTTGTGCCCAATATGTTGTTCCTCAAGTTGTTCCCCAATTTGTTGCCCTGCTTTCTTTTAATTAAATAGTCTTAGTGATTGCCACCCACCATCAGAAGCCCGCATGTATAAAATCTGGCCTAATGAATCTTTATCAACTGTTTAAATATCAAATTTTTCGACGTTGATTCGATCAAAGTATCGATCATTTCCGTTTTTCCTTTTTCTTCCACATCTTACGTGGTAGTGCACGTTTTTGCATGCCGATTTTGTGAGGAAAAAAATATGTCCAGCAATTTTATTAGATCTCACGTTGGTCGGAAATCGTTGAAGTGGACGCCAACTGTTCTACCATCGCATGAGCAGTAGTTGGCACTGACACGAACAATTCTTGTGGGCTTTTATTTTTATTTTTATTGAATATCTTTTCTTTTCTTTATTTTTCTTTATTTTTTCCTTTTTTTTTCTTCGCAAGATCAGCAACCCCAGCTAGACCTCTGCGAGAGCCACGACACCCTCGCCGACCATAGCGATGGCATCATGGCCCTCGCCCATGGCCCAACGAGGGTTGCGGAGTCTCAGCTTGTGAAAGAAAGAAAGAAAGAAAATATACAAAAATTCATAAATAAATAACAAAAATTATTCACGTCAATGTCGACCATGCCACGTAGGAGACCGACATTGACATTAGGAGTTTCCTAGCAAAATTGGCTAGAAGTGCTAAATTGGTAGATCATTAAAATGTTTGGAACTAAATTGGCATAATCGAAAGTTTAAGACAAAATTGACTGTCATACAATAGCTTTAGGACATCTTTTACGATATTTCCTGATTTTCTAATTAGGGAGACTAGTTTCAAGGTGAATAGGTAATTAATCTAGAATTTACAACCTACCCTTTTAGAATCGCTTCTTGAATTTTGGAATGGGAAACAAATCGATCGACCCTAAAATCAATTTGGAACCGAAACAACCAATTGTAGAATCAACACGAGAACCGGCTTACCTCCTCCCCTTCCTTCTCTTTGGTTTTTGTCTTTTTTTTTTTAATATAAAAGAAAAAAAGAAAAAATCAGGAACCGACTCGATTAAGTTGGTTCTCAATTTTTTTTTTCAAAGTTCCTATCCTCTTTGTTAACATTTGGGGTGTGTTGGCTATTGTGGACTCTCAACAGAATTCATAATAGAAAAGAAACGACTCTACTAGAATATTGAAGACATCGGAATCGGACATTAAGAAGCACTCAACAAAAATTGAATAGCAGCAAGATTCCGTCACTGCTATTCTAGCTCTAAAGATCAAAACATTTTTCCCTTGGTCACCTAACAACAAAAGGAATACAAATTCAAGTTCAAATCTAATTGAATGATATGGTGATCACTTAATTGATCAGCAGTTGGTTTCACAAAACGCTACTTCGCCTTGCAAAGAAAGCTGAAATGGAACTTGCTAGCAATAGGATCCCAATGTATCCCGATCTCATATCCTCCTGCCAACCCCCGCCGTTGCACGAACTCCTTCATCCAACACCCCTTCAGGACGTAGGACCCCGACGACGCCCAGTAAGCAAACACTAGTCGGTGCTCGGAGCGTGTGTCCGCGTCCCACACCACGACGTCGGCACCCTCGCCGCTCTTGACTCCCCTCACTCTCTCTTCATACATGCACGGGAGAATGTGGGTCGCTGCTTTCTGTTGATTTGCGTTCGGGCTGTGGTAATGTCCTCGCTAGTCTTCATATTGCAGCTTCTCTGTTCTGTAATATGAGTTGTCGCTTAATTATATTAAACATGGGTTGCCTCATGTTGCATGCTGTGATTGACATGAAATTGCCATGTGATCAAATTCGAGAAGACCAGCGCTAAAGAGGTTCAACATATAAAATGAAAAATTCAAAGTGAGAATATAGCCGGATAGAAAAGTGAAATTCCGGTAAAGCTAGGTTGAAAAAGTCGATGTGTTCTTTATCCATAGTGCTACTGTTTCCTGTGGACGCAATCTTTTTTCTGCTCTCGATTTCATGACGTTGCTCTCTTTGCTCAAGTTTCCACGAAACAGAAACAATAAAGAATTATTGATTTCATCACTTCCCTTGCGACTTTGTGGCCTTCCGCTGATCAACTGTTCGAAGAGGATTCTAGGTCTATGCTAAAGGTGATCCTGTCCTGACAACGAGAGGATTAGTGCGACAAGCATGTTATATCCAATCCTCGGACTTACTGATAAAACTTGAACAACAATAGGTATAATTGGACCTACTTTTAATTATTGTCTGATGTTTGATTTCTTCGACCGCAAATCTCTTCCGAATGTGATTGACGGCTCACTGCCGGCACCATGATGGTTTCTTTGTCCTATGTTTCCGATGTTACCAAATCGGCATAGATTCATCTTCATGTTCCTGGTGAACCCTCAACTTGTTCCCTACTCAGACATGCAATAACATTCAAGACAGCTTCTCTTTCTCGATCGTGAACACCAGCAGCGGGGACCTCCATTGAAATATCGATCCCACTCTACTTCAGACCAACGAGGGATGAACAATTAAGAAAACTTTCCGCACGAATGGATCGCTAATAATTGGGCTGTTCATAATGATGCATGACCCGAAAGTCCATTCCTATTGCACCCTACGGCATCACGGAGCTTCTGATCGGGAAGCTAGATTGATGGGTATATGTCATTTCATCCTATCCTGGTCGGACCGGATTTGGTCCGTCTTAATCGGCTCCTGTGCCTCATCGCACATGACTGTTCACTTGAAATTTCAACCGTGCGGAGGTTCTTAGAAGTACCCAAAGCCATAGTCACGGGGGGCAAACAGGTGGGACCCTACAGCGGTTGAAATTTCAAGCCCAAAGCAGAGCTTAATTGAGAAAAAGCTTGCCTCCATTATTAACATCAACAAATATACATCGCATTGTTTATTAGAAAAGTCTTCTTCACATCCACTATTAATATTAATAAAAGTACATCATGTTTAACATACCTTTTTTTTTTTTTTTTCCATTTTACGGATGAAAACGAATGCTTCAATATAAACAAGAGAGAAAAGGCGAGAGGGGCGCCCGAAGCACTGTAGCTCGTGTTATGGTGTGCAAGCGATTCCGATCGCCTCAGCCATCCGTTGGGCGAGATTTTTGGAGGAAAGGCTTGCCTTTCACCCCCTCAAATCTTCACCGAAGCATTCTGCTTGGCATGGCTTGAATCATAAGATCTCGTCGATCGTAGCTAGGGTTCTGGTGCGGAATCGGCTTCATCTCTGTTCTGGAAGTGAGCGAACCGATCCAGCCTTCCATTGGCCGCGTCCTTTGGAGGTAAGACTCGCATCCCTCCTCCTAGGACTTCTCTTGAAGCTATGCCTGTGCCATGGCCCGTATAGCTTTTCTGGTTGATCGACATTAGATTTCTGGTGCGTTTTTCTGAGTTTGTGCGTGGTATATGGCCTCTACGAGCAAGGACCCTCTTGGTCGAGGGAAAGGTAAGCCTCAGGCTCCTAATGCCCGAAGTTGAAGCCGCGTAAGATATGCATCTCGTGGCCGAGAGGGGAGACCTCCCAACACCCTTAATCGGGACAGCTCCAAAGCTCCTCAGACCCGTTCATGGGTAAATGTGGCTAGCCTGTCTGCCAAAGGATATGAATTAGGCTTTGCCTCGCCTATTTCGATTGGGAGGAAGTCGGTAGTTCGCTTATCTGATAATGCGAAGTATGCTGGTGACCCGAAATGGGATAAGTGTTTGGTTGGATATTATGTGGGCAAGAATGTGCCATTCAAGATCACCAAATTGGCCTTGAAACAGGCCTGGGGCGTGCATCTTGCGGAAGTCTTGGCAAATGATGATGGATTCTATTTCTTCATCATTCCGGATGATGAATTCAGGAGAAAAATTCTGGATGGAGGCCACTTGACAAAGTGGCTAGAGTCCCCTTGTGCTGAAACAATGGCACCGAAATATGGAACTCAAGAAAGAACTCCAATCTTCTGTTCCAGTTTGGATTCGCCTTAAGAACATCCCATTTGCGTATTGGTCGGCTCCGGGAATCAGTGAAATTGCGAGTGCAGTAGGGAGGCCCCTGTATGTAGATCCCTTAACTGAGAAAATGAAGCGCCTATCCTTCGCCAGGGTATGCGTTGAGATCTCTGCAAAATTGGAGAAATGCGAGGAGGTAGAAGTATTGGTGGATGACGAATCTTTCTCGGTGTCTATTCTCTATGAATGGAGACCTAATTCGTGTGCCAAATGTTGTGCGTTTGGACATAACTGCTTAGCAAAGGAGGATCCCAAGCAACCTGTGAGTACTGCTACTGTGAAACCTGCTGCTGCAAAACCTACTGATGTTAAGTATATTGTTGTTAATACAGATCCGACTTTATCATCGGCTGTTGCTGCTGATCCTGTTCAGCTTATATCATCTGCCTCTGAGGATGGCTGGAAACAGGTTATGAACAGGTAGAAAAAACAAAATGCAGGGCAGATGGAGGCTATAACAGCACCCCCAAGTTCGGATTTGAAGGCTAAAGCTATAAAGGGCCAGTCAAATCAGAGTGATTCTGATGATCAGAATAGCCCAAGGGTAGCTAATGAAGAAAGCTCAAGGGCTCTTGTAATCTCTAATCCTAATGATGCCTCCGTAGCTCTATCTCCTAACGAAGACTCGGAGGATGGTGCTAGTGGAGTCAGTAGTAGTAGTAGTGAAGGTGAGGATACGGTTCGTGCTGATCCAAGCCACCTGGATGACCCGCAATCTAGTCCTGAGGCCCCTCCCAATCAAAAATACGTTCCCAAGGCTGCTGTCTCAAAAACTCCTGTTATTGCTCCGAGCAAAGGGCGGAGCAAAAGAAGGCCCAGTCGTCGGTAAGATGCCCTTTCTCCCTGTTTTTTGGTTATGAATTTTGGTGTTTGGAATATTAGGGGCCTCGGTAACCCCGTTAAGCAGGCCAAAATCAGAAATTTTGTTAGGTCCAATAATCTCTGCTGTGTTGGAATTGTTGAGACCAAGATCTCTGCTGCTGCTTTTGCTCCGGTTTCTTCAGCAGTTTTACCTGGCTGGAGTTGGGCCAATAACTATAGTCACTCCCATAAAGGGAGAATTTGGGTGGGGTGGAACCCTCGTGAGGTCGATTTTTTGATCAATGCTTTATCGGCTCAAGCCATTCACGGTAGGCTTATCTGGTTGGCTTCTGGAAAAGCTTTGTTTCTTTCTGTTATCTATGCTGAGCATCGCTTTACTTCAAGACGGCAGTTATGGGAAGATCTTATTCAATCTAGTGGTATTCTTTCTTCCGTGCCTTGGGTTATAGCTGGAGATTTCAACGCCATCCGAGACCCTTCGGATAGAATTGGAGGCTCGAATGCTTGATTCTGCGTTTGATGAATTCCGGGATTGCCTGGTCCAAGCTGGTCTGGACGACTTGTGCTTCACTGGTTATAGGTTCACGTGGGCTACCTCGTCGGGCCCCAACAGAAAGAAAAGGAAGATAGATAGGGTGTTGGTTAATGGCCGCTGGAACTCGGAATTTTCCTTCTCGGAAGCCTCATTCTTAGCCTCGGGTATATCAGACCACACTCCTATGGTTATCAAAGTTATGCCAATTCCCAGGGCTTCTAAACCATTTAAATTCTTCAATTTCTGGATGTCTCATCCGGATTTCGATAGAATGGTGTCAGAAGTTTGGGACTCTCCATTCCATGGTTCGCCTATGTACATCCTATGTGCAAAGCTTCGCCTACTGAAATGCAAGCTAAAGCAGAATAATAAGGAATTGTTTTCTGACCTCTCAAGGAGGACGACAGAGGCTAGGCGTGCCCTTCAAGCTACTCAAGGTGCTATGCAGTTAGACCCGTTTAGCTCCACCCTTGCTAATACAGAAAAACAGCAGATTCAAGTCTTTACTGACCTTCGCCTCCAAGAAGAATCCTTTTACCGGCAAAAATCTAGAGTGCGATGGTTGAAAGAGGGAGATCTTAATACTAAATTCTTTCACCAAATGGTGAACAAGAGACATCTTCAAAATAGAATTACCTCGGTGACTAATGGAGATACCACTATATCTGATCTGTTGGAAATCCAGAAGGTGTTTGTTGATCATTTTCAGGATCTTCTTGCTGCTACTCCTAATTTGGGCTGCCCTGCTAAAGAGGAGATCCAAGCGGTTCTTAATCATTCGTTGGATGAGGATCAGGTTAGTTACCTTTCTTCTCCTGTCTCAGACGTTGAAATTCGGGATACTCTGTTTTCTCTTGCAACCGGTAAAGCCCCTGGGCCCGACGGTTTTAATGTGGATTTCTTTAAACATTCTTGGAATATTGTTGGTGCTTCGGTTATCATGGCTGTTAAGGATTTCTTTGTGACCGGGAAGCTGTTAAAACAAATTAGCACAACCATTATTGCCCTTGTGCCCAAGATTCCCAATGCCTCGACCGTCCATGACTTCAGGCCAATTGCGTGTTGCAATACTATATATAAATGCATCACTAAGCTTATTGCTAACCGTCCGCTCGTGTCTTGCCCTCCATTATCAGTTTACCTCAAAATGCATTCGTAAAGGGAAGACACATCAGCGACAATATCTTGCTTGCTCAGGAATTATTTAGTGGATTTCAGCATGATCCATATCGAGCTAAGTGTGTCATTAAGGTTGATTTTAAAAAGGCTTATAATACGGTAAGTTGGGAATTCATTGAAGTTTGTTTACAAGCTTTCCGATTTCCTCAAATTCTTACGGATCGCATTATGACGTGTATCCGATCCCCCAAATTTTCTATCTGCTTAAATGGGGATCTTCATGGATTCTTTGCTAGTGGAAGGGGCATCCGGCAAGGCGACTCGATATCTCCATACATATTCACACTTGTGATGGAAGCATTTACCGGATTATTGGACATCCAAACCAGTCGCCCTGAATTTGGATTCTTCTAGAGATGCAAATCGACTAAGCTCTCCCATTTGTTCTTCGCTGATGATGTCCTCTTATTCTCGGAAGCTACCTTAGCCTCGGTTGGTCTATTAAAATCTGGAATTGATTCTTTCTCCAGCGGGAGTGGATTGGTGCCGAATCTGAACAAGAGTGAAGTATTTATGTCTGGGGGATCTTCTGGCCTTCGAAATGACATCTTAAATATGCTTGGTTTCCAGGTTGGTTCCTTGCCCTTTCGTTATCTTGGTGTCCCTGTTATTTCTACAAGATTAGGGAAGGCGGATTGCATAACGTTGGTCAATGCAATAACGGCTCGAATTCAATCATGGACCCATAGATTCTTATCATTTGCTGGTAGAGTTCAGCTCGTTAAATCTGTGCTCTATTCCATTCAAGTCTTTTGGGCGAGTGTATTTTTTCTGCCCTGTGCTGTCCTTGATCGAATTGAGAAGATACTTCGGCAATTCTTATGGAAAGGTCCGAATATGGGTCCGGGTGGGGCCAAAGTAGCCTGGAGCGACGTTTGCCTCCCGAGAGAAGAGCGAGGCCTTGGAATTCGGACCTTGAGAGAAAATAATATCGCCCTTATGCTCAAGCATATTTGGAAGCTCTTCTCGGACAAAGAATCTCTCCGGTGTAAATGGATCCACTCCACATTTTTTAAACCGGAAGAATTTCTGGATTACTCCTATCCCCACTTATTGTTCTTGGGCTTGAAAAGACTCCTTCGCCTTCGGTATGTTTACCAGCAGCATTTCAGATGGAGGATAGGGAATGGAAAAGTTGTGTCATTATGGTTCGATCCTTGGCACCCTAATGGCCCTCTCAATATTCTATTTTCCAACCAGGAGATATATCGTTCCGGCATCCCCCGAGATGCCTCTGTTGCTGATGCTTTGTCCACGCCTCTTGGTTGGTATGTTATTAATGTTAGGGCTAATTGGTGGGATCCCCTACCTGAGTTTAATCAACAAGAAGACCGTTTCCAATGGTTACGGCATCCATCGGGAAATTCTCAACGGCGTCGCTTGGGATCTCTTCGGACCCAAAGGAAATGTGGTGTCTTGGTCTTCGTTTGTGTGGAGCTCATCCATACCGTCGAGATACCAAACCCACCTATGGCTTATTACCCGTAACAGGTTGCCAACTCAGGTTCTTCTCCTCTCATTTGCGTTGATTCCAGCATCTTCTTCGTGTCCTTTTTGTTCAAGCAGGCCTGATTCGGTGGATCACCTCTTCTTCGCATGCCGTATACCGGGAATCTCGCCTCCTTCTGGGCTGCGAAATTCAATGTCTTGTGGCGGAACAATTCCTGGCGGGTGAATCTTGATTGGGCATCCAGACGATTCTCGGACAGGGGCTTTTATCACTCTATGGCTCGATTCAGCTTTGGTGCTCTTTGCTACATAATATGGAAAGAGCGCAATAACATCATCTTCCGGAATCAGACTCACTTTATCCCGGCGATGAAGATGCATCTTTGTAAGGCAATTAAAGACAAAGCGATGACGTTCAAGCATGTCTTGGATACCCCAACGAACAGAAGGCTGCAATAGAGCTGGAACTTGAGTCCGTCTATCTTTGATTGATGGAGGGTCTTTCGGTCTAGTTGAGTCTTTGTTGTTTAGGTTTTCTTGTTTGGTTTTCTTTGCTGCTCTTTGGATCCATGGCACCCCTACACTCTCTTTCGACTTTGGTCGCCTTGAGTGTCTGCTCTGTTGGTGCCTGGTTTCCCCCCCTTCCTTGTAAGTTTATGCTAAATCTATATATTTCTTACCTTTACCAAAAAAAAAAAAAAAAAAAAACGAATGCTTCAATCTGATTGCTATTCGCAAAAAGAGAAAGCTCATTTTATGGATCGAGTCGTGGAACCATGATAGTATAATATGAACTTCACCCACTCCCTTACTATCGATTCTATTTGTCGCACCATGATTAGTACCTTGAATCGAAACAAGAATTTGGCTGTGAAAGCACAAGAAGATTTCTCTTTACTTTTTGTAGTATTCTCTCTTTTACTCTTTCTCCCTCTTCTGTGCTTTTGTCCTCTTATCCTTGGGCTCTTTCACGCTCCCTCCTCCTCTTCCCTCTTCTAGACACGCACTACCACGACTTTACGGTCCTTTTCAAGGTTGCTCGTGGCACGAGCAACGCGGCGGATTGAGTTTTCGTTAGAAAGCTTCTGCCATAGGATCTTGTTCTCTTTATCTTTCTTTTTCTTTTTCTTAATGTTGGTTCGTGACCAGTCAAAGTCAAAACAATAAAGTGGTTAGAGCTTAAGTCTTTCTCTTGCTCTTCCATCAAGTGATAAGGTTTTCTTTTTCGATTGGAATGTATGTGACTCAACACTAATTGAGGAGATGCAATTTGTTCACTTGATTGGGATTTTATTTCGTCGTCAGTGTATCCTTTTAAGTTCTAATTTGCTGCAATGCTAGATTCTGGTGCCTCAATCCCTCCGACTTGTAATCTTTCATGGATGCCCTTTTCGCTTCGGAGCGGTTATTGATTCCGAGCCCTTGACATTACGATAAAGGGCTGCTTTCTTACATATTGTGCCTAATGGGCTCTCCTTTTGTTCTACGCCCAATAAGCCAACTTTTGGAGCAAACAATCTTGTTTTTTTATTGAATCCTAACGACAAAAAAAGAATTAGGTTTCTTGAATATTTTCTTTTCAACAAAAATAATTTCTGAGGAAATCAATTCTAATAATAAAAAGGAAAACATAGTGACCACAATATGCAAAAAGAAATCACCTGAAATTCTTAATTATGGCAATTAGATCCTATATAGAAATGAAAAAAACTAAGAAAAGAAGGAAAGTATGGCATCGGTTAAAATTGCAATTAAACGTTTTAGGGCAATTTTGTGTTGTTATAATTTGGGGGAATTTAGCTATATAAGAGGTGAAAATAGCGCAATCCATGCTTTATTATAATTTAATATTTCATTGGACATTGTACATCTCGATATGCCTTGAAAATTATAGGGGGTTTTGGTGAAAGTTATCAATAAAGATTTATGTAAGAAATTACTTTTGGGTTTTTGCTTTTTGCGCAAATTCGATAAGAAAGTATGTCGAAAACTCCCCCATAACAATGACTTCCCGCAAAATAGCTCACGGACGTAACCGCAGAGAGAGGGAGAAGGGAAGCATAGAAGTCAGTGAGACTATATAACGACAGCAAAAGCAATAGTGCACCCTCCCTTCTTCACTCGGATGAGTTGGAAAGGGACCGCCCTGTGTATCCATGGTCAGCACGGAAAGTTCTTGCCAGTCGGGATCTTCCCCTCCCCTCTTCTTGTCTCTTTCTCTTTCTCCTCTGCCTCCCTCCCTGTCCCTCTCTCTATAAAAGAAGCGACTCTTTTCCTCTTTACGTCTGCCTCAACCCCCTCCACAATCTCACGGTACAAAGCGATACAGCTTTTGTCCCCTTCTATTCTCTTTGTGGTCTTTCACTCTCTCGTCGCCCACGATTTGCTCTCTCACACCACCACCCTCCCCAACCCACACCCTCTTCACACACACTCTGGCAATGGAAGGATCGAGCTCAGCCCGAACCCTTGAGCTCGAATTCACCAAACTCCAACTCTGTTGTCCGGGTAGCTCCTCCTCCTCCTCCTCTCCACCCCAGAATGCCCACGTGGTGACATCTCGGGGGCTTGAGCTCCCAGGGAAAGACCTGAGTAAGTAAACACAGTTCCATTCAATTGAAATATACAAAAGCCATCCTATGACGACTTTCATGGTTTATATACTAATATATAATTCTGAGAAATTATTCGTTTATTAAATAAAAAAGAGAAGGAGAAGAAAGAAGAGAAGGAAAGCGACAAAAGGAGACTTTTTTTTAGGTATCTCATGATGTAACTGAAAAATTCTCGAGTCGTCGACCACTGACGTAACACGGTTTTTTTGGGCAGAAAGGAAAGGATCATCAAGTAGCGTCGTCCCAAACAACAACAACAGGCCCGTTCCGAGGCACGAGGAAGAAGAGAACCTCTATGCTGGCATTTCCACTGATTTGGTCCTCTACGAGGACAAGTGTAAAATCAAGAAGAAGCTAAAGAAAAGCGACCTCAGTGCTCACTTGTCGCGGCTCATGTTTCCGCGGGGCAGCGTGGAGGCCCACGTGTTCCCGTTGATGGACAATGAGATGAAGAATCGGGTCAAGAGCAAGGATGGATTGAAGGTAGTCATGATGAATGCGGACACACGTAAGGAGCACAAGCTCGTATTCCGCCGCTGGGGGTCGCCAGGGAGCTACGTTCTGAATGGTGGCTGGACCAAACCGTTCGTCAAGGAGGGAGAGTTGGAGGTTGGGGACGAGATCGGCATGTTCTGGGACAAGTACGAGCGCAAGTTCTTTTTCACGGTCCATCGCAGGGTTGCCCGTGGCCCAAGCAACGCGGCGGCTTGAGCTTTCACTGGAAAGTCATAGCGAAAGGAGCTTGTTGTGTGCTGTGCTTTTATGTTGCCATACCGTATTTTCCATTAAGTCTTGGTATATTTTGTTTGCATCCTATTATGTAATCGAGTCTATAATTTTTGGATCTTGTTGCCGGTTAAATTCCAGCTCGGTCTGGAATTGTATTACGCTGTTTGCATTGAATAAATTAACCTCCTTTCGCACGATATATTTTCCGTCCGAAGTCAAGCACTAAAGCTTGGTTTCCTTAAATAAAAGTAAAAAAGCTACTTTCGGGGAAAAGTATTTCGTTATGGGAAAATTCATTCGAAACCCTAACCATGAATTATTTTGTCATTAAACGGTGGATCTTGTCAAGTTCTTATTTGCTGCAATGATAGATTCTTGGGCGCCAGTGGAACTTTTTCCCCATAAAGCGCAATCCACGAAAGCGATGACCAAAGCCCCCGCGTCAGTAACATCCTACGGACCCAAGCACATGGCGGACCCGACCCGTTCCACATGTCGCATACCCAACAAGGTGTCAACTGTCAACGCAGGGAATAACAAACGATGATATCATAAAGTCTGTGTCGTATAAAATAAAGGACAGGTGAATCGGAAAGCCCCCTGGTCAGGCTTGACTTTTGATAGAAAAAGAGAGGAAGATATGAGAGGCTACGACTTCGAGACCAATCCGATTACCACGTCACATTAAAGACAAGCAGCTTTCGAAGATACCGCAGCTTTCTAGTTAAAATAGATTTCTTTTAATTCCCCTCATTGCACTATCCCTATCGTTTTTTTCCTAATCCAGCCCGAATAAGAATATGCATTGTACTAAAGCAGTGTGTGCACTTCACAACCTGATTTTGCACAGCCGTAGTTCGATCACTCTCAACAATCTGCGACTCAAAATCTGTGGGATTTCTACACTTCTAATTTCATGCCATCTCTTCAGAAAAAAAAATAACATGAATTGGAAGAAAGCAAAGGAATCCATGAAAACATTCGATTTCTTTCAACCCCAAATCTCCTCCTATCATCATATATCACTCGCCGCCGGCACCATCCTGTTGGGGAGAACTCGGGGACAATAATTCACCACGAGCTAAATACAATCCAAGATCAATTACTCCTCCGAAACTAAATTAAATAAATTTTTCTTAACTCTCAGCAACAACCAGTAATATATAACCTCACAATATGCAAACATAATGCCGAAATGATAAGTAGACAAAGTAAATAACGACACCAAGGATTTAACGTGGAAAATCCGATGCTGAAAAAATCACGGACCCGCCAAAGCATTCACTAATCACCAAGAATAGTAGGATATACAAAATATTCTTCTCTAGTCATACACTAGAAGCATCACATCAATATTACAATTTCATTTCATCACTACATAGGTGGATAAACAAATTCGTAGCAAGAAAACCCTAACCAGAATTGGAGAATTCAGAGATTCTTGACAAATGAAAACCATCAACTTGTAGCCCTCCGTCTCACTAACAACATACTCAAATTTGAGTTAATTCCGTCAACGTTTGGCATTCGAATCTGGATCACAAAGATTCGGTCCTCTCTTCTCCATGTGCGCTTTCTCTCAATGGGTCTCTCTTTTTCTGCTTTTTTACTTTTCTCTTTCTTCTAGTCCGCACTAAACAACACCCCTTTCTTTTCTCTTTCTCTCTCCTCACTTTGGGCGTGCGCGCGCTCGCGCGCACACACACACATGAAATCCAATTTTCTTTTCAACTTTTGTTTTTTTTTGTTAATGCTAGCTGGGCCCCACATGAAGGTGGACCCAGCTAACAAATCTCTCCCTCCACCTTATGTGGGAAAGTTTGTCATGCCCGCTTTTCTTTTACAAGCATCAAATTTCATCACGGGCAACGCCTTGGTCATCATGTTGGATCTATTATTGTCGATGTGGATTTTCTCAAGTAGGAAGAACTTCTCTTCTAACTTCTCTCGAATCCAATGATACTTCACATGAACATGCTTCAATCTTGAATGCAACATCGGGTTCTTGCTAAGATAGATAGCACTCATGCTATCGTAATATAAAACAAACTTCTCTTGCTTCAAGTCCAACTTTTGTAGGAATTTTTGCATCCACAAAAGTTCTTTACCTCCTTTAGTAATAGCGATATACTTCGCTTCAAGTGTAGACAAAGCAATACATTTTTGTAATCTTGATTGCCATGAAACAGCTCCTCTTGCAAAGATCATTATATAACCCAATGTGGATTTCCAAGAATCAACATGACCGGTATAGTCCGCATCCGAGTAACCACTCAACTTAGGCCTCATATTTCCATAACACAAACAAAGTGTAGAAGTTAAGATATCTCAAAATTCATTTAAAAGCGGTCTTATGCTCCTTACTAGGATTAGAGAGAAATCTAATCACAATATCAATTGCGTAAGCAATATTAGGTCTTGTACAAACCATCGCATACATCAAACTATCCACGACCGATGCATATGGAATTTTCATCATCTCCACCTTCTCTTTCTCACTTGAAGGACACTCATTACTACTCAACTTAAAATGGCTTGCAAGTGGAGTACTCACTGGTTTACATATACTCATGTTGAATCTTTCAAGTACATTTTCAATGTACCTCTCTTGAGAGAACCACAATTTCTTATTCTTCTTGTCACGAGTAATTTTCATGCCTAAAATTTGCTTGGCCGGGCCTAGATCCTTCATTGCAAAAGCTTTACTAAACTCATTTTTCAAGCTCTTGATTTTCTTAGGATCATATCCAATAATCAACATATCATCCAGTGGCCGGCAAGGGCGTGGGGCCCTCGCCCCGACCAGCCTGTGGCCAGCGATGGTTGGTCGGCTGGTGACCTCGCCGGCCAAGGGCTAAGGAGAAAAGAAAAAAAAAAGAGAAAAAAAGGAAAAAAAGAATTGTTTTTTTTAAATCTGAAAAAAGTTATAAAAAATTATAAAATTTGTCCACGTGGCGCCACATAAGACCGCCGGTGGCCACATCAGCAATTTCTGGCTTAAATTAGCCAGATGGACTGAATTGGTACTAATATGAAAAGGTTTAGGACTAAATTAGTCCAATTGAAAAGTTTAGAACTGAATTGGTACTAATACAAAAGGTTTAGGACTATTTTGATACTTTTCCCGGTTAAATTGGCATAATTGAAAGGTTTAAGATTGAATTGTCTGTCGTACAATAGGTTTAAGACTTTTTAGACAATTTTTTATGATTTTTTTTTAATTAGGAATGGTCGGTTTCAGGGGGTAGGTCATTAATTTGGAACCTAAAATCTACAATGTCAGAACTGATTCTTGATTTTTCGAATGGGAACCGAATGGATTGACCCTAAAATTAGTTTGGAATCGAAACAATCATTTCTGGAATTGATATGAGAATTGGTTTTCCTTCTTCTTCTTTTTCTTTTTCGTTTTTTTTCCCGCAATAGGGAACCGAGTCGGTTAAGGTCGCTTCTCCAATTTTTCAAAGTTCTAATCCTCTTTGATAACATTCAGGATGTGTTGGCCATTGTGGACTCTCAGTAAAACTCATAACGTTCTTTTTCATATCTTGATGATGCAGAATCTCTCGTTTAAAGCAATCACCTTTTGTTTTGGGGAATTATGCTCCATGTAAGACAATCTCTTCTCGAAACTTAAACATGCCAGATGTATACCTTGAGCTCCTTTCTTAACAATTGCCGAATGCTCCATTTATCAATCGAGCACATACCCACTTTAGTAGGAAACCTTGATTAATCAAATATCACTTAGACAACCCAATTCAAAGTACTTCTCTTTTCAGGTATTTAGATTCCACACTTCTCATTCCGTACTGTTTCTCTAGAATAACATGGATAAGAAGAAAGTGAAGAAATCCATGAAAACTTTTGATTTCTTCATTAAATTTTCTTGAATTGAAATCAGGCAAAAGTGATCCCTTTGTTATGGACGAGAGGGAGCATGATAGTTGCGGTATACAGTGCGATTACTTTATTTGTGTCCGTCATGGGACACGTGTCGATCTCGTCCATACCATCCTCAATCAAATCAATCTCCGATAAACCCCAAAAAGAATCTCTCTCTCTCTCTCACGTATCCTCCGCTTTCACCCACTTATGACCAAGGAAGCACTGACACGTTCAAAAGGCCTCCGTGTCATGTCAGACACCCCGACACGTGTTCAACACGCTCGGACATGGTCGGACACGTTTGGACACGCGGTCAACACGTGTTGGAGTTTCCAACACGTGGTCAACTCTTTCCGACACGCGCGTCGGAGTGTGTCCGGAGGTTTGTGGGCGGATTCGCAGGTGCGAAGGGAAGAAACTGATGGAGGGTGAAGGCAAGGGTGAGGGAGCTAAGGCGGCGCCGTGAGCGATGACGAGGGAGGGCTCTGACCGCCGATTGCAATACTGAGAAGCCTTCTCGATCGTCTTGGTTGGCTGCGACCGCCGAGATGGAAAACGGAAAGGTCGCGATGGAGGGCTGGATGCGAGGCTACGATGGCAAAGGGGGGAACGGAGGCAAGGCAGCGGTGAGAGAGGTGGAGATCGAGCGAGGGAGAGGAGAAAGAAGGCGATCACCGATTGCTAGGGTTTTCAATTTTTGGAAGAAGAGCAAGGAGAGAGAGGATGTGTCGACGACTCAACGGCTTCTTGGGGAAAAAAGAAAGCCTCGTGCAGTGTGACTTTGGGAAGAGACGTGTGTAGGCGGTGGGAGGGGTGGGGGAAATAAATGGATGGGACCATTTAACCCTAAAAAGAAATATTAAACATTAAATAACTTCATTTTTTTTGTGGCAAAATCTGTAAAAGTTCCCTGTTTCTTTTCAAGACGATGAGAGAAACGGATCGAGAGCCTTTTGCGTACGTTGAATAACTTTATTAATACATGTTATTAGTATAGATTTATTATAGGATTTTTATTATTTATTTATGAATTTGAATAAATTAATTTAAACATAATAATTAATCATGTCTATATAAAAATATTTATTCAATATTTAACGTGTCGGAACGTGTCAAAATTCTTTTTTTTGAGAAATGACGTGTCGCGTGTTGTGTCGTGTTGTGTCGTGTTGCGTGTCCGTGTCGCCGTGTCCGTACTACCTAGCTTATGACTCCTAGTGGGGCCTCAAGATTGATCAAAACTGTGTGGATATAAGCACGTGTTGCAGCATATTCTCTTAGCTTTTGGGAAGGGCTTTGGATTTAAAGGGTAGAAGCTTTGATTTCCATGACGCCCGACAAGAACACTAGCTATTATAGCCGGTTCGGTATATTTCTCCAGCACGCAGTAGAAGAGAGAAAGGAAGCACAAACTCAAATATGCTTTACCAGACAACCCAACCCACGCTACTGTTCACACACGCTCTGGCAATGACAGGACCAAGCACTAACTTCACGGTCTTTCGCAAGGTTGCTGGTGGCACAAGCAACGCGGCGGTTTCTTTTTCTTTTTTCAATGTTGGTTTGTGATCGACGAAAGTCAAAATAATAACATGATTAGAGCTTGTTCCTCCCACGAAGTGATAAGGTTTTTGTTTTGCGATTCAAACGGTATATGATCCAACGCTAACTAAGGAGACGCATGCAATTTGTTCACTTTATCGGGTTTTGTCAATTAGCTAACTATTGACATCCAAAATCTGAATTATCTAGCACAAGCACGTATATATCATATGAGATAAGATGTATAGATGGTCATGTACATACCATGTGGATATTTATACAAGCGTGCTGACTTATCAGTGAGTATGGGGATGAAGATATATCGATTAACATTGGCACACATGGATGCCAAGTATGGGAATGAATCACATATATTTGCCAGTATGAATATTAGCAATATTTATTAAAAGAATGTCCATAGGCTGTTTTGAAATTTAAGATTGATAGGACTAAATGTGCATAGTTTTGGAGGGAACATTTACCATTGGAGAATCAAGTCATCTGATAGATCAGTTGGGACTAGAGACACAATTTTGGAGGAAACGGTTATTGTTTGAAGAACAAGTTGTCCAATGGGTCGGTTAAAGTCAAAGACAACTTTTTGAGAAAGCATAATTACCACCTAGAAGAAAGATCGGGAGTATACACTGATCACAAGGGACAAAGTCATGGAGCAGTTTGTACATGTGAAATTTAGAAACATGGAGATAACTAATAGAAGTTACTCGGGAGATTGCAACCACTAGGAACCATCAAAAAGCAGTTTCCGTTAACCATTATAAATAGCGCCAATCGCCCATAAGAAAGCCCCAGCACAAATTACCAAAAAGGCTATCTTTCAATTATCTTTCTTGTATTGTATTTTAAGTATCCTTAGCTATACCTTCCTAATTTGCATTGTTGATTAAATTATGGTGTGTATCTTTATCTTGGCATTGAGTTGTCGATTGAATTTCGACGTCGTACTTTTATGCTCTCAAGCCATATCATCGATTAAGTTCCAGCATAGCATTGGATACTGCCGTCGATTAAGTTCAGTTTGGAATTGTATAGCGATGTTTGAATGTAAGAGATCGATCTCCTTTCGCATGAGATATCTTCGATCTCCTTTCGCATGAGATATCACTCACCGCCAGCACCGTCCACGGTATCTTTGTCCAGTGTTTCCGATGTTGCCAACATTAACAATAACAACGACTTTTCATAATATTAGCCCAAATATGAAAAAAAAAAAATGTTCCGCACAACTGAACAAATCACACACGAAAAGCAATTTGATTACCAAGTCGGCTTGTGTTGTTGGTTAATTATATTGAGCTCGTGTTGCTCCATATTGCACACTGCAATTGGCATGAAATTGCTATGTGATCATTCATTGCTTTGTCCCTCTAGTTCTTGGAGCTCTATACCTTGTGTCTTCTTTCTAAACTTCTAGAATGTCCCATTGAGCTTTGTTAGGTCATCATGTCGAGAAGACCAGTGCTCAAGAAGTTCAGCAAATAAAATAAAATAAAAATCAAAGTGGGAAGATAGCAGGGTCAAAAAGTGAAATTCTGGTGACGCTCGATTGAAAAAGTCAATGTGTTTTTGATCCGTAGGGCCACTTCTTCTGCGCGCGCATGCAATTATAGAGAATAAAAGATCCGTGGCCAGAGCCGAGGCGCCCCTATTTAGTATTTTTTCTGCTCTCGACCACGACGACTAGACAACTGACCAAAGAAGACTGTCAGTCATTGCTGATGGTGGTCCTGACACCGGAAGAATAAGTGTGATAAGCATGTTATATCCAATCCTCAGACTTACTGACAAAACTTGCACGGCAATAGGTATATTTAGACCTAATTATTGTCGATGTTCGATTTCCTCCACCGCAAATCTCCTCCCAACTTCATCGACCACTCGCCCGCCAGCACTATCCATGGTTTCTTCGTCCTATGTTCTTGATGTTACCAACATTGACGATCATAAGGAGGAGAATCGGAGCCCGGAAGTGAATTCATCTTCACCTTCCTAGCTAACTCTCAACTTGTTCCCTACTCAGACATGCAATAACATTCAAGACAGCTTCTCTTTCTTGATCGTGAACACCAATGGCGGCGACCCGTGTCAAAATATTGATCCCGCTCCGCTTTAGGCCAATGAGAAATAATCAATTAAGAAAACATTTGGCACCAATGGATCGCTAATTATTGGGTGATTCATGTATCACTTAATCCTAAAGAGTAATGATGCATGATCCGAAAGTCCAATTTTGATTGCACCTTACAACGTCTTAGAGATTGTGGTTACAAAACTAAATGAGGAGTATATGTCGTTGCATCCTATCCTAGTCGGACCAAATTTGGTCCATCTTAGTCGGCTTTCATGCCTCATCACATGACTGTTTACTTGTTTAGGTTGACGAGTCCACCTAAATTTACTGTCGATTTCCGAGCGCCCAAGAAAATATTGTGCATGTGGTGTTGCCTAGGTTTTTAGAAGATACCGATAACCAAAAGGGGATCTATATCGACTCGTGAAGGACAGAGGATGGACCATACAGAAGAAATCCTAAAGCGATGTAATTCCAAGCCCAAAGGAAAAGTTTATAGAGAAAAGCTTCTGGAAACCCCTATTATAGAACGCGAAAAGCCGATTGCTGTTTGTGAAAAGCTAAAGCTGATTTTGATGGATTGAGTCAATGAAACATGACAATATAGTACGAACTTCACCCGCTCCTCTTAGGTGCGCTGCGATCGATTCTATATACTGTACCTGGATTAGTACCTGATTCCAAACTGTTGCTACTTGTAGCAGCTCCCTCCCTCTTACCGCTTTGTCGCCTTCTATTTGTGCTCTTTCATTCTCTCTTCTCTCCCCGCCTATAAATACCCTATCGACTCCCAGACAATCCACATTCTCTTCACACACCGTTGCACTGATAGGTTCAATCTCAGCCAACTTCACCCAACTCCTCCAATCCAGAATACCAACATGATGACACCCCAGGAGTATCAGCTCCCAGTGATAGACCTGAGTCAGCCGTGTGCAAAGGAGAACATATTCCGGGCCGCCAAAAAATATGGACTCCTCCAGGTGGTGAACCATGGGATCAGCAAGGAGCTGCTTGGGAATGTGATGAGGGAGGCGGTTAAGCTGTCCGAGACACCCCTTGAGACCAGGGCCCACTCTAGCCTCCTCAACAACTCCTCCCCTGGGGCACTTCCCCTGCCTAGTTCTCCCACCATGTCCCCCTCGTGAAGATTTATGACCCCTCTTGCCACGGCCAATTCACCTCTCTCGGTGGAGTGATGAGGGCGTTGGCCCCCGCCATGTTTGGACTAGCCAGGACGCTAGCGGGGTCCTAGAGGAGAGCCTCAGGCATCAGGGCCACAGCACGTTGAACAAGAAATGCGACGAGAACATGTGATTCCTCCGGCTGAACCACTCCCCGGTGTGCCCGCTCTCGCTGGAGAGAAGATCCATATAAACCTCTTCCTCTAAGTCTCCTTGGAGGAAAGCATTCTTCACATCCATCTGAAACAATGGCCAGCTACAGTTAACTGCCACAGATAGAATGACATGAACAGTGTTCATTTTCACTACAGGAGCAAATGTGTCCTTGTAGTCTATCCCATATGTTTGAGTATACCCTTTGCGACAAGCCAAGCTTTGTACCTCTCAACCAAACCATCACTATTGTATATGATCTTGTAAATCCACCGACATCTAACTATCTTTTTCCCATTTGGCAATTTAACAAATTCCCAAGTATGGTTACGGTCCAATGCCTGAAGTTCATCTTTCATGGCATTCACCCACACACTACTTTTACATGCTTCTAAGAAGGTATTGGGTTCCTGTTGATTTTCAATGGTATATAAGAAACTTAAATAATTATGAGAAATTCTATCATACCCAATAAAATCTTGAATAGGATGTTGAGCCGTATGATATGTTAAAAAATCATGGAGCCGTGTTGAAGGCCTTGGAATGCGTGATGACTTGCAGGTTGGGGTTGAGATATTAGGTACCATATCTGCTGGATCTACCTCTGTTGCATTTTCAATCTCTACTTCCAAATCAGCCCTATCTGTTGTAATATATCAGGAACGATATCAACATTAGGGGCAAGCTGACTCCCTTGAACAGCCATAGTTGGAATTTCCTCTTGTGCCAACATTGAATCCCCGATAGGTAGGATAGGAAGCAAAAATTTAGAATAGTCATCTTGCTCCCCCTGAATTTGATTCCTAGCAAAAAACATGTGAGCCTCATCGAAGACAACATCACGAGAAATATAAACACGTCTAGTACTTGGTTCATAGCATTTGTATCCCTTCTTGACATTTGAGTATCCCACAAACACACTTTCGAGCCCGTGGATCCAGCTTGTCACCAGATTGAGAATGCACATAACACACACATCCAAAAATTCTTAGGTGAGAGATACCAAATTTTCGGCCATACGGACTTTCAATTGGAACTTTATACCCCAACACTTTACTAGGCAAACGATTGATTAAGTAACAGCTAGTAAGGAACGCATCAACCCAATATGTCTTGGGTAAATTTCTTGAGAATAACAATGCTCGGGTAACCTCAAGCAGATGCCTATTTTTTCTTTCAGCAACTCCATTATGTTGTGAAGTTCTAACGCAGGAGGTTTGATGAATGACTCCCAAGCTACGCAGGAACACTTGAAAAGCCTGATAGGTATATTCAGTTCCATTGTTTGTACGAAAAATCTTCACCATAGTGTTAAATTGATTTTGAAGATTTTTCAGCATATTGCAAAAATCTTGAAACACAGTCATAACTTCACTGTTGGATTTAAGTAGATAAAGCCATGTAGCTCGAGATTTATCATCAATAAATGTAACAAAATACTTGAATCCCTCCTTAGAGTCAATAGGATAAGCTCCCCAAACATCCGAGTGAACTAAATCAAAAAACTGTTCTGATTTGTGTGTACTATGTGGAAAAGGTAACCTATGCTACTTAGCATAATGACAAGGATCACAGCAATTGGAATCATAACTTAAAAGTCATATCAAGAGCATGTAACACCCGATCGAGAGATGACCCCGACGCCAATGCCACAACGGGAAGTGTCAACAGCTTCTTCCTTTGTGCCATCAACACTTCGTTGTTGAGGTCCATCGTATATAGCCCATTTTGCAACCGCCCTTCACCAATCATCCTCTTAGTGGTTCGATCTTGAAAAAACACCTTTGGAGGAGTAAAATTAACATTGCAATTCCACTGATTAGTATATTTGCTAACTGACATCAAATTTGAAGATAATTCAGGTACCAACAATGCTTCAGAATTATTTGAAAAGAAATTAATTTGTCCAACACCACTAGTTGGAACCTGCCCACCATTAGCAATTGTAATAAATGGATATGACACACTTGAAGTAATATTGGATAGCAAGTTTGGAGAACTACACATGTGGTCTGTAGCCCCTGAGTCAACAATAAATTGAGTTTTGGATAAAGTTGAGTAAGCATGGACATTACCAGACGTCATAGCCAAATTTCTGGTTTCGGTGCTAGAAGCGCTCGTTCCATTGCCATGTGTCTGAAGTAATTGCTGAACTTGTTGAGACAAAGCCTCCAACTTGGATTGAAAATCGTTTGGATTTTCTTGGATTGCCACCTTGGCTTCCGAACCCCTGTCTTTGGAAAGACACAAATGCGGATGAAGAACCCAACACCTCTCTTTGGATGGCCATCGCGATTGCAATGGTCACAATGGAACTGTGCTGGTTTCTTAAATTTTCCTTTGGCAAACTGAGCAATGGAGTCTCCTTGCTTCGTGTTGATAGCACTGTGGGCCGATTATTCACCAAGCTCTCCTGATGTAATTGGAACTGAAGGCATAACGCGTCTCCTTGTTTCCTCACTTTGGATTATGGCACAAACTTCATTGAAAGTGGGCAATTCAGGACTCATAAGAATTTGACGTTTGGTGTCCTCAAATTCAGGCCTGATGCTTGCTAACAATTGAAAGATTTTATCTTGCTCTTCTCGATTGACATAATCCATCAAATTTTGTGTCGTAGGTTTATACTGATGAAGCTCATCCCATTGCTTCTTCATTTTTCCCAAGTGTTTAGTGAAAGATTGTGTTGCGCCTTGCTTAGAAGAAGCAAATCCTTGTTGCAGTTCAAAGATCCGAGATGCATTCCTAGCTTGACCATGCATCTCATTTATCGAATCCCACAACGCCTTGGCTAACTCTGAACATGCAAATATCTTGTAGATCTCTGGTTCCATGGAATTGAATATCCAAGACATCACACTGTGGTCATTCGCTTGCCATTCATCAAATCTAGGATCTGTCGCGGGAGGGGCTCTAATCTTCCCGTTGATGTGACCAAGCTTTGATCTACCCCCGAGAGCAACAGTTACAGCTCATGACAAAGGAAGGTAATTTCTTTCGTTTAGCAACAACGAAGTCAACCGCTGGTTGTTTGTCTCATGCACCTTTCTTGTGTTGGATGCATCTCCTGACTTCTTTGACCCATCCATGACACGTTGCTAGTAATAACAAGGATATGACAGCAACAAGAGAGGAACAAGCACTGACTGAAGAATGCAGATTGTCGTAGAACAAGAATAGTCTTGAACTTAAGCAGATCGAGACAATCAGATGTGTAGAAAACAAAAAAAAAAAATCACAGGTTGAATCAAACCTGCTCTAATACCCTGTTGAATTTTAGTAAGGCAATCAGAAAAGAACACAAGGATTACGAGGTTCAGCAATGTGCCTACGTCCTCGGACAAAACTATCGACTCTCTTATTTTTGTCATAACATTCTTCTGCAATTTGTACACAAGGTTACCGCAACAAAAAAAGAGAAATCTCAAAATAAGAAAACTATCAATACGAGATTTGCCTACAATCTGTCCTTTCCTTGAATAGGAGAGCAAATCTCACCAATATAGCCAATACTCAGACTTTCCTCATGTTTTGAACGAGCAATGATTAACGCGGGTATGAATTGCTCGTCTTTTTTTTTGGGCAGGCATGGAGCAATGACGTGTACAGGAGTGTGGAGCAAAAGGTGGAGAAAAACAGGAGGTGGAAAGATACTCCATTGCTTTTCTCTCGCGCCTTCGTTCGGCTCTCGGATCGGGTGCCGCAGAAGCCCTCCGTCTACGAAAGTTCACTTGTGGTGAATACCGGAAGCAAGTTCAAGAGGACATCAAAAGAACCTGCCGTAAAGTTGGTCTTCCACGTTTCAGGCAAATAGGTATGGAAACACAGTTCATTCAATCGAAATATACGAAAGCCATCCTATGGCGACCTCTGTGGTTTGTACTAATACATATTTGTGAGGAATGACTAGTTTATCAAATAAAAAGAAAAGAGAAGAAGAAATAAGAGAAGGAAAGAGACAAAAGGAGACTTTTTTAGGTGTCATATGACGTATCGAAATGAAAACCATGCGGTGGTCGGCCTCGACGTAACCCGCTTTGTTTGTGCTGACGTCTCCACGGAGTTGGTGTTCTACGACGACCCGTGGAAGATCAGGAAGAAGCTAACGAAAAGCGACCTCGACCAATTGTCGTGGCTCCTGCTTTGGCGGGACTACGTGAAGGCCCCTGTGCTCCGGTGGATGAAGAAGGAGATTGAGGGTGTTGGGTTTCAAGTCGGCGGAAGACGACTTACCCGATTCCGATGCGTAAACAGAAATAACCCCGGAACGAATGTTGAATTGCGAATGAATCACGAACAAAACTATCTCACGTTGGTCTAGATGCGATCACGAGAAAAGCACCCGATTTCCACGGCGTAAATGCAAACTGTTTTCGTAAAAGTGAAATGAAACGCCTTATCTCTTTTATGGAAATGGAGCGAAACTTTGGTACAAATGATCTGCCAACTCATCCAACCATTGTGTTCGGGAGGCTTTTATACGTCTCCCTTCGTACCCCTACATTAGTGTCTTTCCATCGTAACGCATCAAGACGAAACGGTGCGTTCCAATCGCACCCCATCATGGACGTACCAACTAAAGTACAACATCTCCCACTCGGACATGATGGGCTTGATAGCGCTCTATCAAGAATATAAGGCAAGTCGTTCAACATTCATCAACTTTACAGAACAATTCATACTGGCAAGTAAGCCGTTCGACCAGTGAGTACACCTGCACTTGGGAGCTCAAATTATGCACCTGTTAGGGATGACATAATAGATAGAACCCTGAAAAGAAATAACCAATCGATGTCTCACAGTGCCTCAGACATATTTTGTTACATCAATCCAAGTATACCTATCCCTTAAAGGCTATACTTGACTATTCTCAAAACACCATGTATTTACAATTACATCCGCAACCACAGAGGGCGATATAATTGGTCGACCGGTAAATACATGTGATAGATGTAAAACAACAATAGTCTTCATTCGCACTCATGTCTCTCTCAATTTCAGAACAACTGCTTTCCTAAACACGTCCCATAGGCCATATCTATTCATGATCGCCAATAACATGCTAAAGTAGCAACATTGATCTTTCACTTTGAGAACATAGTCAGAAGTAACGTAGGGCACAAAATGAGGTAAATTATAAATTACCTCAAGGGCTCACACGATGAGTAAATAGGGATAATTTTAGTCACCTTCCTTTGTCGGTCGTATAATGCACATATAGTATGAATTACATGCTATAGTGGATTTCTCTTTCTATAAGAGCGTATGTCATTTATCAAATATATCCACTATACGGATCTTAGCCTAAACATAGTCACGTGCTTCTCACGTACTCATGTTTGGCCTGAGTGCTATATCAGCTTGCTTTCTATAATGCCCAATTAAGTACTCACATCCGGCATCTTTCAGGCATACATGATTGTGGGATATCATGTTCGGTTTTGTTATAAACAAATCACAAACCTCATCTTGACTCCAATCAATGCGACATATTTTATGTACCAGACTTGCTCTTTAGCATTTATTTGTACATAACGTCTCATCTCAACGTGCTATCTAAAGCACTTGAGACGATTACTCGTGTGAGTGAGCCAATTATTGCCTGCTGACATACTTTTCAATAATACATGTGTGTTTGTGCTAGTCTCATAGTGGATTTGTACTTATTGATAAAACATCAAATCACTAATAAATAAACAAGCACAATACATCTGTCCACAAATACATAAACCAATGATCCTCTACAATAACATATATCACATTCTACGCAATCCTAGTGACATCCTATGAGTCAAGAATATGTCTCTAGGAATAGCCTTCGTAAATGGATCAGCAACCATTCTATTGGTTGAAATGTATTGCAGGATCACTTCTTTCTGCGCTATAATATCTCTGATGAAGTTATTCTTTATGTCAATGTGCTTTGTCTTTCCATGATACTTGAGATCTTTCACATAGGCAATGGCTGTTTGACTATCGCAATAAACTGTCACCAGTCTTAGAACTTCAGTGACAGTGGCTAAATTTTCCAAGAAACGTTTTAGCCATATTGCTTCTTGCACTACGGCAGAACATGCGATAAATTCTGCCTCCATCATAGACAAGGCCGTGCATGTCTGTTTCTTACTATTCCAAGAAATCGCACCTCCATTGAGCAAGAACGCATATCCAGAAGTCAATTTACGCTCATCCAGGTCTCTACTCCAATCAGCATCTGAATAGCCTGATAGGCGTAAATCACTTCCTTGGTAACAAAGTCGTTAGTCCATGGTGTCCTTCAAGTATCTCAGGATTCTCTTCACTGTTTTCCAGTGTGCTTGATCGGGATTTGATTGATATCGGCCCACCAATCCCACAACATAACATATGTCGGGTCTAGTACACATCATAGTATACATTAAACTTTCGACCGCACTAGCGTAAGGAACAGTTTCCATTGCTTTAATTTCTTCTGGAGTCTTAGGACACATCTCAGTACTTAGGCCTTCACCTTGCATGACAGGGGTATCAATGGGATTACAATGTTGTATATTGAAACGCTCAAGAATCTTCATAATATAAAACTCTTGTGATAAAGTAAGGAGTTTTCTTGATCGATCTCTTTCGATCTTAACTCCTAATATATAAGCAGCTTCTCCCATGTTCTTTATTTCAAAATTAGAGGACAACCATTATTTTATGGTGATAACCAAAACCTTGTCATTTCCAGCCAATAAAATATCGTCCACATAAAGTGATAAAATCACAAATTTATCTTCAGACCGCTTCATAGTGATCTCCTCAATTATTGTGAAACCAAAAGTGATTATGGCTCGATGAAAACGAAGATACCACTGTCTAGATGATTGCTTAAGGCCATATATTGAGCAATGAAGTTTGCAAACTTTATGCTCTTGACCTTTAGCTACGAAACCTATTAGTTGTTTCATATAGATTTCTTCATCTAGGTCTCCATTGAGAAATGCCGTCTTTACATCCATCTGATGTAATTCAAGGTCCAAATGTGCAACGATGGCTAGAATAAGGCGTATTGAGGCAAACCTTACAACTGGTGAAAATGTTTCCTCATAGTCTATACCCTCTTGTTGAGTATAACATTTTGCCACAATGCGAGCCTTATACTTTTCAATGGATCCATCCGCCCTTCGCTTAATCTTGAAGAACCATTTGTTTCAAATGGCCTTACGATTGGGTGGTAGATCAACCAAGTCCTAGACATGGTTTGCCTTCATTGACTCCACCTTATCTTCCAAAGCTTTTCTCCATTCTTCCTTATCAGAGGATGAGAGAGCCTCTTTAACAGTTTTAGGCTCGGCATCGTCATTTTGAGCAATCATAAATGTTTCATCTTCAATCTCAAAACAACGACGATGAATACTTTTACGATTACTTTTACGCAATTGAATTTCTCTTGAATTCAATTTGTTAGGCGATGCAACACTCCCACTAGGTCTTACATGTTGAGGTAAATTTTCATTTCCCTCTACAATATCAGTGGGTGTGTTATTAGGATCTTCCATCTCATATAATTGGAAGTCCTTATCAATCTCACATCTACTAAGAAAATCGTTCTCCAAGAATGTGACATCTTGTGACTCTATTTTGGTCACACTTCCATCAGCTTGTTCACCTATGAACACATACTCTTTGGAGTGTTCAGAATATCTTATAAAGATACATTTCTTCCCTCTAGGACCTACTTTGCCATATTTATGGAAAGAATCATGAACATAAGCTGCACATCCCCGTGGACGTAGACTACTTAAGTCTGGTTTTCTACCAGTCCATAATTCATAAGGGGTGAAAGTGACCGATTTTGAGGGCACTCGGTTAAGTATAAAGGCAGCAGTCAATAACACATCTCCCCAATAGGAGATAGGTAAATTTGCTTGCGCCATCATAGACCTAACCATTTCCAATAGGGTTCTATTCCTTCTCTCAGCTACCCCATTTTGTTGTGGAGTACTAGGAATAGTCAATTGTCGTACAATTCCCTTTTCATCACAAAGAGCCTTGAATTGCTCCGATAGATACTCACGTCCACGATTAGTTCTCAATGCATTTATTGTTTTGTTCAACTAATTCTCTACCATCGCTATATATCGTCTAAAGCAGTCTAATGCTTCTGACTTATGGGAGATCAGAAAGACATAACCGAAACGTGTGAAGTCATCTATGAAAGTGATGAAATATGAGGCCCCATGCCTCGCCCTCACATTCAAAGGACCACAAAATGTCAGAATGTATGAGTTGCAATGGAAATTCAGCTCTAGTCCCTTTACCGAATGGTTTTCTAGTTGCTTTTCCCGCTAGACAATGTTCACATACTGATAGACTAACATTAGTGAGTGACCTTAAAAGGCCTTATCTAGCTAATCTTTGCATTCTTTGCAATCCAATGTGACCTAATCTAGCATGCCAAGTACTTGCATCAATCTCAACATTACTAGAAGATGCAATTAAAGAAAAACTACCATCGACATTAACATTGTACTTATCATAGTCAATGTTTAACACCATAAAACTATTTGATACATGACCTGAACCATAATAAACTGTTCCATACAAAATGTCAACACAATCACCATGGAAATTCAATACATAACCTAAGCTAAGAAGAACAACTACAGAGATCAAGTTTCGTCGAATATCTAGAGCATAAAGGACATCATGCAGAAGGTTTCGATACCATATAAGATTAATTTACATGTGCCGATACTCTTCACTTCAACTATTGAGTTATTCCCAACATATATCCATCTTCTTCCAGGCGGTATCCGACGATACTCCACAAATGATTCTTGGTCTCTAGCTATGTGGTTTGTTGCTCCTGAGTCTACAGTCTACATTGGATGAGATTAAGCAAGTATTACAGTACTAGAAACAAAAGCATTACTCAAAGTAATGAAGTAATATGGTACATTTTTCGGCTCAGTGCATTCACGAGCAAAGTGACCCATCTTGCCACAATTGTAGCACTCCATCTTGGTCTTGTCCTTCTTCCCACCACGTTTCTTGCGTTGGAAGGTCTTAGCCCTCTTAGGTGCCTGATCAATCTTCTTCCCTTTGTTGTTGAATTGAGAATTCCTTTTGTGCTTGAAACCCGAAACCTTGCGCGAACTCAATTCAGCAACATAAGCATGGGTAGAGGATCTCGCAGCGTCTAGGCGCTCATCCTCTAATTCCAAATGACGCGCAATATCATCAAAAGTGACAATATTCTCATTATGTGTCATATTGATATTCATATGCTCCCAATTGTTAAGAAGAGACCTTATAATAGCCTGGATTTGCTGTTCATCAGTAGGGGAGTGACCTGCCGACTTCAGCTCACGGATCATATTTGACATCTCCTGAAGATGTTGCCTCATCGTTACATTTGGGCGCTTTCGGAATATGTCAAACTTGATGGTGAGTCTCCTCAGCTTAGTGGTAGATGTACCCCCAAACTTATCTTTCAAGGCAACCCACATAGCTTGAGCTTTATCATAACTTTCAAACTCACACATGAGATCATCTTGCATACAGCTCAGCAACGTGATGCGAGCAATGCTATTTTTCTTTTTTCAAGCTTGATAAGCTTCTAGATCTCTCCTGTGTTCAGCTGAAGTTCCATGCTCAGGTTCCTCCATGGTATGGTTAAGGGTTTTCAAAACCTCTTGCTCCTCAAGGATGTAGTGAACCTTTCGGTGCCAAATATCATAATTGTCACCGTTCAGCTTCTCACCCTTATTGAGGTCAGCAACAATGGTCTTGGATGCCGAAGCCATAATCAATTGCTATAACATATTGACATAATAAACACAGAATTAATATTAGCACACTTTATAGAGTAACACACATATTTAATTTGCAGCAAAGACAAACTAAAATAATGATAATTCAACAAAAGACACAGAAGCAAAAGTTCACTATGTTTCCAATCAACTTCTATGTACAATTGTTCTATTATCATTAATTAGTTTAATTTGCGCAAATTTTAAGTCCTAGGTGAGAACTCCCTCGAATTCTACCAACCTACGAACTCCCACTAGGAAAAATAATTACATGATCTTATGTAATTTCTACATTTTTCCATTAACACAAAAAGCATAGCATGATAATAACCAACGTATAAACAACAATCATGCTTCAACTATAATCAAAATCGCAATTCAACATGTAATGGATTTCCTACCATTGTTCGAATTTTCTAGCAACTAGAAAATTGCAAGTATATTAAACTATATACATGATATCATCGAACCAAGCTCTACGCAGCATATAGGACATCATTTGCACACAAGCTAGCTACTGTATTTCCTAAACCACAAGTAAATACAAGCTACAAATGAATAAACTATGCATTAAACCCCAAAAAATACGCATACATAGGGTTTTCTATGCATTTTCATACATTTATAAAATTCAAAAGTATAAAATAAATATACCACAGTGTAAAGGACACTCATACGAACCAAACGCCACCAACCACGCTCCAATCGGAGCTCGCACGAGCCCACACGCGCTAGCGAGCCCAAGGGCTCCTGGCCGGTCGGACCGGTCCAACCAGTCCGACCGGTGACCGGTCCGATCGTTGACCGGTTCGACCGTTTTGACCGGTCCGACTGTTGACCGGTTAACGGTCAGGTCGGATCGGGTCAACCTCGGGTTGGTTCTCGGGTCGGGTCATCGGCCGGTGATCGGCCGGCCAACTGCCGCGCGGTGATGACGTCATCCCAACGGTTGCCAACCATTGGGTGACGTCATGGTGACGTCATCACGCGCAGGTTCATCGACCGGCGCGTGACGCGCACCTGTTGGTTCGCTGACCGGTGCGTGAGTCACATGCGCTGGCTTTGCCAGTGCTTCAGGCGTGTGGTGCCCACGTGCAACGGCTTTTGGCTGCGTGTGTTGGTGCGTCCGGCGTCTTCCGGCGGCGCTCTACCCATCGCCAGACTCGCCTCGACGAGTTCTTTTACCCTGTATATTTAAAAATTAATTTGGCCAAAAAATTATTTCGAAAAATGGCCAAAACCGCACGGATGCACACGACCCTGAACCCGTTCTTCGCTTCGGTTCGATTTTGAGTTTTCAGATTGCAATTCCGACCAATAAACATCAAAAACAGTGTAGAATACAATTTCTTGATCTCAATATCAAATGGTAAATGAGAAAACTCGATGAAAAACAAGGCAGAAAACACGACCGGGCTTCTGATACCAATGTTGGAATTCTAGTCGGCGGAAGACGACTTACCCGATTCTGATGCGCAAACCGCAATTAACCCCGGAACGAATGTTGAATTACGAATGAATCACGAATAAAACTATCTCACGTTGGTTTGGATGCGATCACGAGAAAAACACCCGATTTCCACGGCGTAAATGCAAACTGTTTTCATAAAAGTGAAATAGAACGCCTTATCTCTTTTATGGAAATGGAGAGAAACTTTGGTACAAATGATCTGCCAACTCATCCAACGGTTGTGTTCGGAAGGCTTTTATACGTCTCCCTTTGTACCCTTACATTAGTGTCTTTCTATCGTAATGCATCAAGATGAAACGGTGCGTTCCAATCGCACCCCATTATGGACGTACCAGCTAAAGTACAACAGTGGGCAAGGTCGAGAGCAAGGAGGGGATGGAGGTCGATGTGATAAACGAGGACACAGGTGGCGAGCATCGGCTCGTGTTCCGCTACTGGGCATCATCGGGGTGCTACGTGCTGAATGGTGGCTGGACCAAGCTGTTCGTCCATGGGGGAGAGTTGAACGTCGGGGACGAGAGCGGGATGTACTGGGACACTATCTCTTGCAAGTTCCACTTTACCGTCCTTCAGAAGGTTGCTTGCGGCTTGAGCTTTCATTGGAAAGTATTTGCCATTGAAAAGTAGTCCGGCGGCTTGTGTGCTTCAATGTTGGCTTGTGTTGGCTTGTGATCGGGGAAAGTCAAAACAATTACCATCGAAAAGCAGTCCCGCACAAATCAACAACAATCAATTTTCTTTCTTATATCGTACTTTTATATTCACAAGTGGTGTGACCAATTAAGTTCCGACATAATTTGTTTGCATCATATTATGTAATCGAGTTTGTAATTTCTGGATCTTACTATTGATTTGGAATTGTAAAACATTGTTTGAATATAATAAATTGATCTCCTTTCGCATGAGATATCCTCCGTCCGAAATTAGCACATAACCTTGGTTTCCTTGAATTATTTTTTATTAAAGATATTTCGTTGTGGGAATAATTTCGACAAAATCCTAACAATGAATTATTTCGCCATTAAATGGTGGATCTTTTTCAAGTTCTAATTTGCTGCAATGCTAAATTTTTACGGAAGCCCTCAAAGCATCAAACCTTTTCCCTTAAAGCACAATTGACAAAAGCGATGACGGAAGCCCCCACTAACTAAATCGTACGGAGCCGACCCGTTCCACTGTTCACATACCCCACAATGTGTCAACTGTCAACGCAGCGCGGAATAGGAGACGAGGACTTTTGCAATAGACTCCTTTAATGTTTTCCCCCTTCAACCAAACAATGATTTCATAAAGGTTCGCTTTTAAGAGATAAGAAGATGAGGAAGATAGGGGACGCTACGATCCATGGAAACCAAACAATTCCTAATTGAACATGTTTTCTTAAGAGATACCGGATAAGCACACGTGGATTAATGACTTTTGTACTTTCTGATGTTAAATTATTATGTTTTAGGAAACATATAGTCTTATGCCCCTCTCTCCACAAGCATGCAGTCATTGCACTACCTTTGATCATTTTTCCCTAATCCAACTCGAACTAGTAAATACCTTGTATTAAAGCAGCGTGCACTTCACAACTTGATTTTGCACAACCGTAATTTGATCACTCTCAACGATATAAGGTGCAAAATCTGTGGGATTTCTACACTTCTAATTTATTGCCAGTCTCACCAGAAAAAGAAATAACATGGATCAGAAGAAAGCGAAGAAATCCATGAAGCCATTTGATTTCTTTGAACCTCAAACGTCCTCCGATCATCATGAATTACTCGCTGCCGACACCATCCACGATGTCTTCGTCTTGTGTTTCCGATGTTTTCCAACAGCAACAATGACGTGAGAATAGTAATCGGTACCAAGAAAAAGATTTATCTCCAGGTTTTTGTCTTCGAGAAAGATTGTCTTTTCTCTATCAGGTGAGCGATGACGAAAGCTCCTTGGTGTCACTAAAATCGTAAGGAGCCAAGCTCATGCGGGCCACGGTCCCGTCCCGACTTGTCGCGTGCGCGTGCCCAACGAGGCGTGGACGGCCGACGCACTTCTAATTCGGTGCAATGCTAGATTCTTTGATGTTCTTTTTTCCTCAGGAAGGCTGTGTCGTGAGAATAAAGGACAGGCGAGTCTTGACTCTTGAGGAAGGAAGAGAGGAGACGCTGGGACCCACCTATGCATATGGTTATGAACGTGGACTGCGTAATAGAAAGATTACACTGGTCGTATACTTCAAATTAATTCAAAAGAGGGAGTCAATCCCAGGGATCCACACTTGTCATTCAAATTGAATATGTTTTCTTAAAAAAAAATAGTAGAGAATCACGTGAATTAATAACTTTTGGTACCAGGATTAGTACCTTATTCTTGGCTGCAAGAAAACAAGAAGATTTCTCAGTACTTTTCATAGGAAATTTTTACAGTGTTGTCTTCAACCAAGGGAACTAAGTCAACCTGTGGTTGAAGACAGTGCCGTAAGGTGCGTCAACTCAGTTGTGGGCATTTCACTCACCTTCACTCACTCCAGACGCGGGAGACTATTATACCTGCCTACCCGATAGTAGCTAGAACCGAAGTTCTAACGTGGTGTCTACCTTCACCACCGTGAGGCTCCCTAATTCCCTGTCTATCTTTGTCTTCCAATTTTTATAAGTTTTGTTAGATTATTTTAATAATTGCTAAATGCTCAATTTATCACTTGAGCACATACGAGGTTTGGTTTCGTATTGTTTCTCGCACATGCTTTCACCATAGAGTAGGAAACCTTGAACGTTATGTCCAAGAATAATCAAACATCACTTAGACAACCCAACCCAAAATATTTCTGTTTTGCGAGTATTAAAATTCCTCTGATATCGTCTGTCGGAATGTCATAGTGTAAACGAGAATTGCAATCTAAACAGGATGATATGATGGATAAATCTGATGAACTTTGCCCATTCAAAGTATACCTTCATATGTATAGTATATATGAACAAAACAGGAAATTTCATATATCGCCACAATAGAAAAAAAAAAAACGATTCAAGAAATTGAAGACATTAGAATTGGGCTTCAAAAGAAACACTCACCGAGTTCCTTTTGTTGGAGAAATCTTCGTGAAGTGTTTTGAAGTTGACAAAACGTTTCCATCGTCTAGTCGAAGGTCAGCAGACTCTGTTGGTTAAAGTCTGAAGACTTCCGGACAGCCAGACTCAAGACTCAAAGTCTATCCTCATTGACAGTCTCTAATCCGTTGAAGAAAGGTTATCCAGAATTGGATGTTTTGTTCAGGATTTAATCTTATCATCTGGAGAAGATCTCGTGGTTGGAGAAGACATATAAGAATCCTTTGATTGATCAAGATTGATTCAATGACTGAAGATTCGATGATTGTCTAAATATTATTGGAAGGTTCTACTTATGGAAACCGAGATCCTGATTGTATGGGCGAACAGGATTGATGGGCTATCAACACGTTCCTTTAGTAGCTCGAACAATCTTCCTAATTGATTCCGTCCAACGGGTAGATTGGAGGAATTCCTTTGGTAAGTGCCAACGGGTATGATGGCATAAAGGAGTATATAAGGAAGACGTTCTTAGTTGTTCGAGGTGTGCGCGATAGAAGAATTCCAAAGTCTGAAGCTCCTATTTGTTTAGATAAATCTTTTGAGCGAATACTTGTATACAAAGAGAGTCTATATTTGTGAAAGACCTTGAGGAGGTGTGGTAAAACATCTACACTTTGTGGAATCAAGGCAAAGTCGTGCTGTAACTTCTCTTTTGATCATAGTGAAATCCAGCCGGTGTCTTTGTCGGTGCGGAAGAGTGGACGTAGGCTTGGAATAAGCCGAACCACTATAAATCCCGTGTTCAATTTTCTCTTCCTCACTCTCTCTATCTCAATCGTATTTCATTTTGTTAATTAAGAGAGAATTTACTTTCTATCATATGTTAAGAATCGCTTCCGTATATCGATAAATTGTTTAGGCATCTATTCACCCCCCTCTAGGTACTCATACTAGCAATATCAATTGGTATCAGAGCCCGTGTACTCACTTTGTTTGAAGTGTTTTACTTCGAGTTAAAGATCCATGGCTAGTATGCTAGCACCGGGGCTGATGGAAGGGCAAAGTAATACCTGCACCACCCTACTTTGATGGAAATGATTACAACATCGGGAAGAACAAGATGAAAGCTTTCCTACGATCAAAGGATCCTCTCGGAATGGGATGTTGTAGAAAAAGGAATTACTCCTACCACGCATCAGTCTACGAAAGAGGAAAATAAACTGAAGAAACCAGCGGAATGTCTCAGAAGAAATAATCAAGAGACAAACACTCGATGCAAAAGCAATTTACTCCTTATATTGTGCTTTATCACCAACTGAATATAATAGAATATCTTCTTGTGGTACAGCAAAAGAAGTTTGGGACAGATTGCATATCACCTATGAAGGAACAGATCGAGTGAAGGAAACAAGAATCAACATTCTTCTCGGTCAATACGAAGCCTTGAGAATGAAACCGGGAGAATCAATATCGACATGTTTAGTCGTTTTACGAGATATTGTGAATGGTCTTGAAAATCAAGGTCAATCAACTTCTGATCCCATGAAGGTAAACAAGCTACCGCGTGGACTCTCCGAGGATTGGAATCACATAAAAACTTCGATAAGAGAGACGCGAGAGAATCATGCCACTATCGTCGATGAGCTGATTGGAACTCTTCAGTCCTATGAAGTGGAAAGGATCAATGAAGATGAAGATCCAAAAGGTAAGAAATCCATTGCATTAAAATCAAATGATGATTCGATGATATAGATTCTGAAAATGATATGGACGATGAGGAGCTTGCTCTCATGATAAGAAGATTCAGAAAACTAAATAGAAAAGGAAGAAGGTTCAACTCAAAGAAACAAAGCTTTCAAAGACAGCGGACCAAGTCGGTGATGATGAGGAACCAAATAAAGATGTAGTCTGCTTTGAATGCAAGAAAAGGGACACATCGACCCAACCGTCCTCTTTTGAAGAAGAAGAGAGGAAAAGCTGAAAAATTTCGAAAAGCTCTCAAAGCCGAAACCGGAGTGATATGAGTGTGAAGAAAGTGATAATGAATATGCCAATCTATGTCCGATGGCACAATCGGACTCGACGATGAATTTGAGGCAAGTGATTTTAAAATTCTGTCAAAGTTTCTAAATATATTGATGAACTATGCTTTAGTCTTAAGACTTCTCTCAAAAGAATTTCTGAACTGGAAAAAGAAAACTCAGCTCTAAAACAAAATGAAAATGTTTTAGCGTAAAGAGTTAAAAGTCTAGACTTGTCTGTTTCCAATATTAAAGAAAATGAAGATAATCTTTTAAAAGAAAATGCTTTTTTAAAAACAGATTTATCAAATATATCAAAGAAATTTTCTATAGGGTCTGAAAAACTTGAGAAAATTCTTTCAAAGACAAAGACCTTACTTCAATAAGTCCGGGTCTAGGTATTGAAGAAACAATCCCCTTGATTGATTTTCCTAAAGTAAAAGAAAGAATTAAGAAAAGACTCTCAGTGAGGTTTACAAAAATCACTTCAAGAAAGTTTTTGTAAAACCCAGGCAGAAAATGCTCTCGATGTTCTAAGTGCAACAGTCCGGATCACTTTGAAAAAGAGTGTCCTATGGTATGGAAACCTGTTAAGATAGTATTGGCTAATACTGTTTATCTTACTAACACCAAAGGACCCAAGAAAATTTGGGTACCAAAGAAAGCGTGAGACTTTATTTTAAATGCAGGTCTCCGTCAAGAAACAGGTAAAGTGGTATCTTGACAGCGGATGCTTAAGACACATGACAGGAGACTCAAATTGCTTTATAAAGATTGCTCAAGTAAATGGTGGAAAAGTTTCATTTGGAGGAAACAGCAAAGGAAGTATTGTGGGATTTGGAATTGTGAAAATTGGAACTCTCACAATAAGTAATGTTTCCTTAGTGGAAGGACTCAATTACAATCTTCTCAGCATTAGTCAATTGTGTGATACTGGTTTCAAGATCTTCTTTCAAGAAGGAACATGTTCTGGAATCAAGTAAAAGACTCTACTCGCCTCTTTCATGGGTCGAAGACATGGAAATATCTATCTTCCTGGATGTGAAACCAAATGAATCGCAATGCCTTATCTCAATTCAAGACGAAGCAAGCTTATGGCACAAAAAGCTTGGTCATGTCAACATGAAGCAATTAGCCAAAATTTCTTCAAAACAGCTTGTTCGAGGACTACCCAGCATTGCCATACCAAAAGACTGATTCATGCACTCCATGTATTCTCGGGGAAAGCGGTAAGAAATTCTTTTAAGCCAATTAATTATGTCTCTACTAATCATGTACTACGTTGCTGCATATGGATCTCTTTGGACCAACCAGAACTCAAAGTATTGGGGGTAAGAAGTATTGCCTAGTAATTGTTGATGATTACTCCCGTTTTACTTGGGTATATTTCCTTGCAAGTAAGTCTGAAACCTTTTCGTATTTTGAAAAATTTGCTAAAATGGTTCAAAATGAAAAAGGATGTGTTATATCTTGTATAAGAACAGATCATGGAGGTGAATTTGAAAATCAAGATTTTACAAAATTCTGTGATGAATCTGGTTGTAAGCATGTGTTTTCCTCTCCATATACTCCTCAAAGCAAAACGGAGTTGTGGAAAGAAAGAACAGATCTCTTCAAGAAATGGCTAGAACTCTTTTAATTGAAAGTAAAATTTCTTCTCGATTTTGGGCTGAAGTCAGTTTCAACAGCATGCTATATCATCAATAGAGTCTTCTTAAGATCTATTCTTCAGAAAACCCCTTATGAGTTATTCAAAGATAAGAAGCCTATTGTTTCATACTTTCATGTATTCGGGTGCAAATGTTTCATATTGAAAAATGCAAAAGATCGAGTTGGTAAGTTTGAAGAAAGATCAGATGAAGGTATCTTCCTTGGATATTCTACTTCAAGCAAAGCCTACAGAGTCTATAACAAGAAGAGCCAGACTGTGGAGGAGTCAATGAATGTCAAATTTCAAGACTCAACGCAAGATGAATCAAGTCAGACTCATCAAGAAGAGTCTGAACCTGCTACAGACCCTCCAAAGTCTACAACTCAAGAAGCATCTCGAGACTGAAAACCAAAGCTTCAAGATGTTCGTGAAGATCTAAACAAAGAAAGAGATCATCAACGGACAAATCAACGAGTAACTGGAAGCATAAGTCTAGTCATCCCAAAGATCTTATAATCGGCGAAATTAATGAAAGAATTCGCACCAGATCCAAAAGGCGAGAAGAGTCTAGTGTTTGTGGCACTCGTTTCGAAATTGAACCAAAGAGCATAGAAGAAGCTTTATCTGATGAAAGCTGGATTGAAGCTATGCAAGAAGAGCTCAGACAGTTCAGCATAAATGATGTCTGGAAATTGACATCCAAACCAAAAGGTAAAACTGTTATTGGAGCTAAATGGGTTTTCAGAAACAAGATGAACGAGAAAGGAAAAGTCGTACGAAATAAAGCAAGACTCGTGGCCAAGGGATATACGCAAGAAGAAGGAATAGACTATGATGAGACTTACGCTCCGGGGCAAGGTTAGAAGCTATTCGACTATTACTTGCGTTTGCTTGTTATAAGAATTTCAGGTTATTCCAAATGGACGTCAAAAGCGCCTTCC